>NC_067482.1:105782958-105971454 GCF_947179515.1 Apodemus sylvaticus
CTGGCTCTGCACCCCTCTCCCCACCTGTCTGTCTGTCCCCGTTCTCACTCTGCACTCTAGGATTTAGCCGTGCAGGAAGCTGCTCCTGGCAGCGAGTTTATGTCTCACTTTCATTTGTTGTTCAGCTGAGGCTATGCTGACCAACACATTTTCCAACCAGAAGACCAAAGCTCAGAGAAAAGAGTAATGAATTTGTGCTAATAACAAGAAATGAGTCTTTCCTTTTAAAGTCAGTTTTACTTCACTTTTTTAAAAAAAAAATTAGGATCCTTCTTGCTTTTATTTAAAGTATGCCATACTGATCAAACTACAAAGCTTTCAAGTGGCAAGTTCTCTGTACTCATTAAATGGCTAAATACTGCCAAATCTTTAATTAAACTAATCATGCCGTGTTAGAAATATGCACCTATCAGTGGCTTTCACCATTTTTTAACTTTTATTTTTTTCATAGCTGGTCCTTAATTATAAAGTTGTCAAGGAGGTGAGAGAAAAGTCTCATCAGAATCTGAAAACTACTGGCTTTTTAACTCTGTCTGGGCTGCTAATCTATACAAGCAGAATTTCAGCATAGCAGACTTAAGGCTGGGAAGGTACCCTGAACTCTATGTAAGAGCTGTTGTTAACCACACCAGTTTCCACCACAGCAGCTAAAATCTAAACAACCCCTGAAGTCAGAACAACATGGGATTCTTACATTTAAGTTTTCATTAAAGGAAAATTGAAAGAGTGTGGCATTTGCTGTCCAACACCACCCTGGTAAAGTAAACCCTGGAAGTTACTTTGAGAGGGAGCAAAGGCCAGATTTTCAGACAGATCAGTGCAGGGTGTGGTTAGGCTCCACCCATCACATTTCCAAGCGGCAGAAATTTTTGTTCTTAAGGTTAAACCTAATAGGTTATTTATTAGGCATATAAAGTGCCAAGCTGAGCCATTTCCAGGGCTTATCCATCCTATTCTCCACCCTTAACTCAATGGAAGAACGGGGTAACTGACCCCAGATGGCACAGGCTCACAATTGTTCTGTGGCTTCCCTAGTATAGCAGGACAGAGCCCACTCCTGGCTGGCTAAACGCCTTTTTCTTTATTATACAACTTTATTCTAAATTCATATTCCTCCAAGTTTTCACTTCTCAGTAAGTCCCTACATGGAAGCAACACGGATGCAGAGACTACCTAGCAAGCTAGTTAAAATGCTTATTGTTGGGATACACCAGAGTTCCAGATTCACTTAATAAAGGAGTTTCTGTTTCTAGCACGTTCCCAAGATGTGTTGGAACTATTGATTTAGAGTCCTCATCTTGATAGTTTCAATTTGAAAACCTCTTCAAATAACATAGTTCTTAACAAATATTCAGTGGCTTCTCTGCGTGAGGTGGGCAGGTATGATGAGACCTAGCCTGATCTTTAGGCTCCTAGATGAAGGAAACAGAAGAAAAACAAACAAGTAAATACTAAAGCTACAACAAAGAGCAATGTGTGAAAACCATAACAAAATGGTCAAGTGTTTGCTATCAGTTTACATTTTAGGGAGGGAAAACAAATGCGGATTTTTACTTTCATCTCCCTGGGAAAGACACATCTGAACTAAACTTCTAAGTAATTCCTGGCTTGTGAAGCAATTCCCAATTGAAGAAACCAAATAGAGACTGAGAATGATGAAAATTCCTAAGATTCTGCAGAACAGTTTCCTCCCAAGGGTCTGCCTTTCAGGAGGAGGCAGGGCTCTTTAGAAAGCCACTGCACCACCCGGCCCATCCTAGGGATAAGCTGTAGCAGTGGCAACAGGACAGCCCTTCCTCAACTTTCCATAAAGTAGAAGCCTCCTCTCCTTGCTGAACATTTCCTCTGAAGATACCTACTGCCTTGCTTGTCTACATAATTGACCCAAAGGAGTCCTGTTAAACATTGAGTCTTCTCAAACATTGCATTTAAGGACTGAAGAGGTCTGGTGTTCCTTTGGCTGCCTAAACTGAAATCTAAGCAGCTCTCTGCACATAGAAATTGCCTACACGTTGCCCATTGATAGCAGGTACCGCAGAAGGGTTGTCAAATTTGGATTTAGAAAAGCCTGAATTTAGATCAGTCATATTGACTACCTGCCCCACGGGAATACTGGTTCTAAGGAAATGCACATTTATTTGTAATTTACTACATACTAGCTCTCATGCTGAGTACTTTAAGAAAAATCTACTAAGCCAGATGATATACATTAAGGTTAAGTGCTATGAAAATAATTATAATTAGTACATCATTCAAAAACAGGGTTGAGTCACAAAGTTATTAGGATTTAATGCTGAAATGAAACTGGGGAAAAGTTTTATTTGGTTGATGATCTGCCCCACAAAGTTGTCTGAGGAAAATAACAAAAACAAAACAATATAGCACATTTCATAAAATCCCTTGAATGTTCTCATATGTAATCCTACCCCTAACCTTCCTACCAAAAAAGGAGGAAGAAAGAGGAGGAAGAGGAAGAGGAAAAGGAGGAGGAGGAGGAAGAAGAGGCCATTTGCTATTGGAGATAGCTTGCAGCTTTAGTAAGGGTTTGGGTCCCCGCACCCCCATGGCTCTTCATAAGTGTAAGTACTGTTTCAGGGCCTCTAACACCATCTCTCTGGCTTCCACAGGCATTCCACATACATGGGTCACATGCACTTACACAAATGCAGGAAAAACACGCATACACAAAAGATAAAAATAAATATGTTGGTCTAGAAAGCTGGGTCAGAGGTCAAGAGCACTTGCTGCTCTTGTAGAGGACCCAGGTTCGGTCCCTAGCTGAGCCCACACGGCTCACAGCCAGCCCCAAGTACACAGTCCCAGGGAATTTGACACCCTCTTCTGAAGTCTGAGGACACAAGGCACAATATGCTGTGCATACACACATGCATGTGAAACATTCATACACAAAATAAATTTAAAAATTATGTCATCATGTCTGATCACACTATAATGGGGAATACTGAACATTTGTCTTTAAGACCATTAGTGTAGACCGTCTTCCCAGCAAGATGTAGACTTAGACATTTTCTTTCTCTAAGGCTAAAGAAATGAGGGACAGCAAATAGTTTAAGTAACACAACAAACCAAGTTTACTAAAAATTTAAGAATAAATGTTTTTCTGTGCCAGAGTGGTAGTGGCCCTCGCCTTTAATCCCAGCACTCAGAATGTAGAGGCAGGCGGATCTCTGTGTGTTCGAGGCCAGCCTGGTCTAGGGAAAGTTCCAGAATATCCAGGGCTATGCAGAGAAACCATGTCTTGAAAAGATAAAGATATAAATGTTCTTTATGAATCATGGGTATAAAATCAGCACTATTCTTTCTCCAAGAGCTAAGAAATTAAAATAGCCAAGCATTGTGGTGGGCACCTATAATCTCAACATTTTGAAAAGAACAAGGAATTTAAGGCCAGACTCAATTACATAGTGAGTTTGAGACGAACTTGGATTACATGAGTCCTTGTCTTGGAAAGTGGTTCAGTAGTAGAAAAGGAAGACGGGGAGTTAAGGGTCGGTAAGATAGCTCAATAGGTAAAGGATCTTACTGAGCAAGGCTGGTAAACTCAGTTCAATTCTCAGGACCCATAGAAAGTTTAAAGGAGGTATTCAACTCCACAGAACAATCCTCTAACCTCCACACACGTCACACACACATACAGTATAAGTAAATAAATTATTAATTTTTATAGTTAAGAGGCTGGAAAGACAGCATAATGGTTACAGTACCTGAGCACTGGAGTACAGTTCCCAGCTATCACACTGGGTGGGTGACAACAACCCAGTTGATACTACAACAACACTACTAGAGCTGCTCCTACCTAATACCTCTAGGGGATATGATGCTTTTTTTTTTCACCTCCAAGGAAACACACACACACACACACACACACACACACATACACACACACCTACCTCAGCATGTAATGAGCAGGGAAATGAACTCCTGTGGCCTGAAATTCACTATTCTAGGGCAAACTCATCCATCCAGAAGTTGCAGAGTGCTTCTCCAGAAAGGTGCTAACCTTAGATAGAGTAAGGCGCAAAGAAGATTTAAAAACAAAATAAAACAAAACTATCTTGATGCTTTTCTTCTGGATTCTGCTGAAAGGAAGGGAAGTGGAAGAAGCTGCCAGGCTAGAGAAGAGGGACTACCACCTGTCTACAGGTCTGACTGCAGTGAAGGAGTTGGAAGAGGAAGGCCGCACAGTACAGGGCCATTTGCACAGGTCCTGAATGCCTAGCTCAAGAGCATATAATTTTCCATATACAATAAGCATAAGAGAACACAGTGGGAGACTAACAAGGCAGAGGATTCTCCCACAAGGACTAAGCAGGCCCATGTGAAACTACAGGGAAGGGATGGTGAACTTCTGTAATTACAGTTTTTTAACCAAGAAGCTGAATCCAGTTGTTTCAACTTTCTTCCCTTATCTTAAAGAAAAAAAAAAAAAAAGCAACAACAGAATGAATTCAACTTTCTAAGACAGTGGTTGACCTGAAGAAAGCAATAATTTAATTTTACAAGTGTAAAAATGAAAGAAAGCTGTGTACCGGTGACTAAGGCCAGAGTTCAGAGACTGAAGACCCTGACTTCTCTTATGCCATGAACCTAAGAGTGATTAAAACAAACCTAAACCAGTGTCTCTCAGTTCCTTAAGTCAATGAGATTTCCCCTCCCCACTTACTCACTGGCCCATAAATCTCTACACAATATGTTATCTAAACAGACCAGGTTCCTCTTAACCTCAGACTTCGCTCAGCTGCTAGAAAAGCAAACCCCAATCAGCTACATCCAGTAAAAAAATATAGTAACATACTTTCATGTAATGAAAGCCCTTCCCAGACATATATAACAAGTATATAAATTCATAGATGGGGCACTAAAAACAAATTAACAAAACATCCCATATACTAGGTGACAAGAACTAATAAGAAAGATTATGTCCAGGACTCCCAGCATGCATAAAATTATATCGGCACATAGAATTCATGTTATCAAAGATAACATTTATAAGAAGTACAAGTGTCATAACAGCATACCAGGGGTCAGGAGCTGAGAAACATTTTTATAAAAACTCTCATACTGTTTAAACCCCAATCCTTCTTACTAGGACACTATAGTGACTCTAGTATAATCCATCTTATTTGAAAGTTAATTCACCCTTTCTCAGTTCCTCAACACAGGTGGTTTTCTGTTATAGAAATACCAACAGTAAACTTATGCAACCCCAAACCACAGTATTTAAAATTAAGACAAAGCAAGCTAAGGCAAGGGACAAAGTTTACTTCTAAAAATTTGGTCTATATACTACCCAACTTAATCCCCACCATTTTTTAATGAGATTTCCTTGGGGGAAAAGTACATGAACCAAAATAGAGGGCATTCATGTGATTTTTTTTTAAAAATCATTTCCTTGTCCAAAGAGGACAGTTAAGACATTTCCTGTGTCTAAGCTCCACCCTACACAGTGAGCAGTTTACAACTACATTTAACTCTTTCCAGAACAACTGCCTTTTGTCATGGGTGGGGCTGAAAGTGCATTCTGCACACATCCTTTTTATAATTTCTACTGCTGGATGGTTTTTACTGAAACTACACAGTATGGACAGGCTAGAAACAGAAAGCGATGAGTTTTCTGACTGAGTCCTCGAGGTGCTTCTCCTTAGAGAGCCCAGAACAAGGGGAAAGGAGGCATTCTGAGTTCTTCTGATTCCACAAGTGCTGGGCTCCTCAAAGACCTGAGGACATGATGCCTTTTCTACTTCACTATTTGCAAGCTCACTCTCCTACATTTTCAAGAAAGCAAATTCCACCTTCAATGACTCAGATGCAAGTAAAGACTCAGCTGGTCTCTTAGCGCTAACGACCCACCTCTTAGTCAGCTGCTGAAAGAATGCAGCAATATCTAGCAAGTATTTAAAAATTACATCCTGTTCTGCCTCATTTTCCAAAACAAGTCAATGTTGTCAAAATGCTGTACAAGACAATGAATGAAAAGGTACCATTTCCCAGTGAAGACATACGAGGACCAAGCTCGGAGTTAAAATAAGAGACACACGTCTTGGCTATTCTTTACACTACTAGAGCTGCTCCTACCTAATACCAGATTCTACAGGCTTCACAGTGCAAGTGCTATTTTTAGCTGCAGATCTTTATTTTTCATTCATGTATAGGCTGAGTTGCTGACCAAGACCTGTTGACTGGTCAGAGACAGCCCAGGGCTACAAGGAGAAACAGCTCACTACTGCTCCAGGAACCTGTGCTCCAGAAACACATGTGCAGCAAAATACTGGATGCCTTAAACCTCTGAGTCTGGCACAGACTCTAGAGAATGACTATAAGTGATCCAACCAACCGTACCCACAGCCCTGGAACAAGTGGCTTTATTATAAATTACATAGCCCACCAAATTAATGGGAAAACTGTCCTCCAACACAACACATCAAGAGTTAAAATTAGGCTTAGGAACTAAAACTAATTTACCAAAGACTTAGGAACAAAAAGACCCCTTCCTCCTCCCCTTTGGTATTGTTCTATTGGACTGGGTCTGGAGCAGGGTACTTTACACCTTTAAATGCTCTCAGAGGTAAGAGGCTGGGGGCTGGGAGTTAAAGAGGAGGGCTGGAACTAAAAGCACACTAATGGATCTATTAACATTAATTTCCTAACTCCTAACATCCCGAATGTGGTGTGTGTGTGTGTGTGTGTGTGTGTACACAACAGGAAGTAGGATACCTGACAACTTAAAGCCTAGAACCAAAAGGTACTGGAGAGACTACAAATGGTGGCTAATCTAGATCCTGGAGCAGTGTGAGCAACTGCCTCCTTTAATACCTTAATTAGGTATTCACAGTCAACCTGGGACTGTGTGGCTGCTATCTTCCCTAGGTTCGTGTACCGGATGGCAAAAATAAAGCTTCAAAAAGCACCAGGATCTTGTCGGAACACACGCAAGCAGGCCGGGCCCTTGGCCTCGGACTTACCTTGGAGCTGTTTGAATCTCCCTTCCAGTTGGTTGTAGTTGTAAGGCACCTGCCCGGTGTAGGCCGGCGACAGCGGCCCTGAAATGCTGGATGTCCTCTGCAATTCCATTATGCCCGACCTAAGGCCCAGGCCGGCTGCACCGTGTGAATCCCGGTCCAGCCCCCTCCTACCCCCATCCAACTCCAAGCAGCTTCCGCGGCTCCGCTCCCGCCCAGACGAAAGGGCTGGACCTCAAGCCTGCCGCATTCGGTCGGTCGGAAATAGGTGCAGGGTGATCTGAGAGGAAGTTGGCTGCAGAGTCCACCTTAGCCTGGTGGAGTTACCGCCCCGGCATCTAATCCCCTGTGGATTTCCTTCCTTGTGTGGCCCTTGCCTGGAAGCTAGAAATAAATTACCCAGGAGGGAGGAGGGAAAGCAGGAAGGAGGCAGGATCCTACTGGAAAATATTTTAAATATGGCCAACCCTAGGCACGCAGCGCTCCTGCTCAGCGCAGCGCACACCTCCCGCCCGCTCGCCCGCCCGCTGCCGGTTTGTAATTTAATCGGGAGCTGCGGGGAGCGGCGCAGTGATGTCACCTGATTAGCATAACAGCGCTGTGGAGGAAACGCAGGCCGAACCACGCGGAAGGGCGCACTCAGGCCAACCTTGCAGACCCTGACCCGCGCGCGGTCAGGCCCCACAAAGCTGCTGGGATTACACCGTTCGGTTGAGCGGCCCCGCCTAACAGAACAGTCTCCGATTACTGTCCCTCGCAAAGGGGTGCAGGGCCGAGGCGGGGCAGAGCCCCGCAGACCAAGCCGCCTTGCACCTGGGCGCAGGCAGCCACTGCGCGGGCGCCAACTGCAAGCGCAGCCCAACCGGGCGCCACCATAAGTCAAACAAAGTCAGTCTAGGCACCCTGCAGGGTACAATCCACAGAAATGAGGCCCTCTGGAGAACTTTCTCAGCAGACATTCTGCCATTACTGCATTTCTGAGGTGATGCACCCCATTAGTAACTCCACGAAAAGAAGATTTATCAGAGTACCCTGGTGCAAGGCATTGTGGGAGGATGGTACACAGGTAAACACTATCCCAGGATCCCTGGTCTTGAGAACTTTACATTCCTGTGGAAGGGAACAGTAATCACCTTCAAACTTACTTTGATTTGTTTACTGATGCCTCTCAAGTTTTGGTTCTCTCTAGTTGCAGCTCTCACGTACTTCTACCAAAAAGAAATCCTATGTAGAAAATGACGTGACCAAAATATATCCGTGGAAAATAATTGACTCTGCCCACTTTCCCCCTTACTACAACTGGCAGATCTGTAATAAACTCGGCACTTCCAGCTTAGAACCCTGCAGTCATTACTACAGAAAGTAATTTCAGTGTGGTAATGCTCAGGTCTGTGGAGACAGGAAGACTAATCAGTGAGGCTAACCTTGTCTGTATATAACAAGTTCCAGATCACCAGCTCTATACTGCAAGGTTCTAATTCAAAACCTCCTTCCTAAAGGATTCCAGTGTGAGATAATAGCCTGTTAGCTGTTCATCCCTCAACAATCTCAGCTCCTGTTTGCCACACAGCTGTGTTTCTAATGTCTACATTGTCAATTTTTGGCTCCCAAGTCAGACCCAACCAAAAGACATTTTTACATCCAAGATGTAGAACGTATTCTAAAGTCCTCCTGTCTTTGCCAGTGGTAACTGAAGCTAGCAAGACTGTGAAATGCTAGGTCTTCGAAGACACACTTGGTCTAGGATTCTCAAAACCTAATTTTGGAGACAGCCAAGTAAGCTTCCTGCTCATCACATGGTTTTAATAAGAAACTCTGGATTCTCAACCTTGGCTGTTAATACTGAGAAATACTACCCAAAACCACTAAAGTTGGATGTGAAAGGGCCCATACTGTCCCAAGCTCACTTCTCCTTACATTCTGTCTCCCATCACAACAAAACTACAAAGTATAACAGGGAATTATTTCAAGGGGAATCTTTTTAACAGACCCTACTTCACTGTTAAATAAGCCAATGATGTGTGAGTCCCTCTCTGAATATCCAGCTATAGCACAGAAAACAAGATCGCAAAGTGATCAACCACCCAACAATGTTTTTGCTTTGTTTTGTTTTTTAATTTTTAAGCCACTCAGTTATCATCCTTTTCAGCTCTTGTTAGGATGGGGATATATATAAAACAACATTCTGGTTAGCCAGGTTCCATACAGTGTAATGGAAAAATGAGAACTAGTGCAGCCATACTCAAACCTTAAAAGCACAGACTAAAAACCAGTGAATGCACTAAGGCTGAGGAAGGGTTTAGCAACCCACAGAAACATCCATTTGGTGGCATGGGGCCAAGTAAAAATGGGAGACAACTCTGAAGGCCCACCTGAGTACAACCAGTTTGGACTGCATTTACTGCACACACTGCTGTTTTAGATGATTCAAAGAAAACGTGAGAATTCCTAGGCAAAGGGCATGGAACAAATTACAGGCAAATAGTCAAATATTAAGAAAACATGAAGATTTCAGAGAACAAAGAGGCCACACCTATCTGGGAAGGGTCAGTGGGAAGAACCCTAGGAAACGCTGGCATCTGGATTGGGTCCCAGAACACAGACAACCAGTTTGTTGGCGAGAAAATGAAGCTTCCTCGTGTAACCACCAAAGGAATAGAACAGGCAGTGTGACTGGCTAGCTGCACCACAAAGGAACTGTCCATCTGGGAGAGAAGTGTGAAAACAAGCTAGAAGCCAGAGAGCAGGGTCTGCTCTAGGCTCTAGCAGTGATTAACCTGACAGATGGGAGGGACTGGAGGCAGCCAGATGCCCGAGCGATTGTTGCAACTGTCCAGGTCAAAGGGCCCCTTAGGGTGTGGCAATAGGATTAGAAAGGAATGGACTGCAGTAAGAGTTCACCTGCAGAACTCTGGTTACTAATCAAATGTGAGCCATTCAAAGGATAGTCAAGAAAGATTGGCATTAGAGCTGGCTGGGGTATGAAAAAGGAATGATGAGCATCCTCTTCGCAGGCCAACTCTCGTCATCTGCAGCATCAGGTGACACATAGTGGTGACACACATCCATAGTGGTCAGGAATGGAGGCGGAGAAGTCAAAGCTGAAGACCGACTCTGGAGCACAAGAGCAAGAGTGGATTTAGTGGAGTTATATCGAGGAAGGGAGGAATGAGGCAAGAGGTTAAGCAGGCATCTGGGGAGGATAACAGTGGGAAAGACAACAGTGGGTGACTGTAGGTATGGCTGAGGTATACTAGAACTTACCCCAAGGCAGCCAAAACTGAAGAGAAAAACCACCAGGGAATGAAAATACAATAAAGAAGGGAGACACCCAAGAAGGAATGGAGACAGACAGCATCAAATGCTGCAAAAGGGATTTATGGGAGACAGTATGCCAGGGGTGGATTAGAGCAACGAGTCCAAGCCAGCAAAAGCCTGTTTACCCGAATGAACAGAGAAGGGGTGATGGAGACATGTGAATGGAGCCAGAAGAAGAGATTCTGAGTAGGGCCCAGTCAAGCCTGATGTCTGCTCACGCTAGTCCTGAGTTGGTACAGGTGGGAAGGGAAAGGTGAGTGAATGGCTCAAGGTTGAGCCATCGGCCTTAGCCAAGAGTAGGCGCACCCTTGGTCAGGAGAAGGGTGACAGCGTTCTGAAGCAGA
Source organism: Apodemus sylvaticus (assembly GCF_947179515.1). Lineage (NCBI taxonomy): Eukaryota > Metazoa > Chordata > Mammalia > Rodentia > Muridae > Apodemus > Apodemus sylvaticus. The sequence goes on from NC_067482.1 coordinate 105,793,601, forward strand.
ACCAACTTCTGTCATACCTGAATAAAGCAACAGGCTCCAGAGTCTTACCCGCAGTCTTATTTACAGTGACCTCAAAATGAGTCTCTAAGACCCTAACCAACTGCAGAGAAATGCGCATGTCCATAAGAGGCTAAAGGAGGTTTCAGCGTGCTTAGCCAGCTTTCTGTAGTAACAGATTGCGCAATTTTATTTATCCCATTTTTTTCTCATCTAAAAACTGCCATTGTTCACCCAGATAGGGGGCCAACTCTGATAAATGGCTGTGCCTGTCTTCTAACTGCAGCCAGATTCCAAGGTGAAATATATACAGCCATGGCTGATAAGGAAGCTACAGGAACAAAACAACTGAAGCGCATGTGTCTGTGATAAAAGATACAAGCTGGTTCCTGTAGTGATCGGTAGACAGAAGCAATTAGAAGCAACAGGGCATGGTAGAAGGACAACATTTGGTGCACAGTTCATCCTAACATCCAAGTGACGACAAGAAACTTCATAATTTTGTGTATTGGCTTCTAACTTTCTCAGGCCCTCATCATCCCTGTCCATAAACCAAACCGGTTAGAATCTATAGTCATAAAATTTTCCATATATCCTAAATGTATTCACCTGTGACATGAGTACCTCAAGCTTGGGTTTCAGTTGTTATAACTTACTCTCAATTACCTGTCTTAACATGCCATTGTATGTGAATGGTCACTGTGGTGGTTCAAATGAGAACAGCCTGTATAGGCTCATAGATTTGAATGCTTGGTTCCCAGTTGGTAGACCTGTTTGGGAAGGATTATGAGGTGTGGCTTGTTGGAAAAGGTGCGACACTGGAGGTGGGCTTTCAAAAGCCCAAGCCATTCCAGTGACTCCATCTATACCTGTGCCCTGTGCTTGTGGGTCAGCTGTGAGCACCCAGCTACTCTCCAGTGCCCCCTGCCTGCCTGCCTACCTACTGCCATGCTCCTTCCCTCCCATGGTAACCATGATAACCATGGACTCACCCTCTAGAACCCTAAGTTCCAACACACTCTTTCTTCTCTACGTTTCCTTGGTCATGGTGTCTCTTCACAACAATAAAAAGTAGCTAAGATGATCATAGAGTCACCATCATACATGTAGATTACAGTAAGTTTTCGCTGGCTTCGGTGTGACACTCGTCCTTAATATAGCACTAAGGAAACAGAGGGGAGTGAATTTCTGAGAGGGTGAGGCCACCTTGGTCTACTGAGTTCCAGATCAGCCAGGTTGACATAGTGAGACCCTGTCTCAAAAGCTGAAAAAAAGTTTCATATAAGTTTTCTCAACCCTATGATAGGGGCCTATCATAGGGCCCCTATGATGTTGTCTCCAGTTTACATACAAGCAAGTGCTTTCCTTACCCATGGCTGGGGAATAGTAGAAACAACTGGTTCATCCTCAAACTGACCAAGTCCAGTACACTCTCCAGAGCTCCATTTTTCCAGTATTTTTAGAGTCTATTTAGTCTACTAAGCAATGATTTTAAAGCCTTTTAGAAGAGTCAGAAGACTCTATCAAGGTAAGCCTAAAATTCATGCAGTTCCACAAACCTCCACTTCATCCTTTAGGTCTGAACTAGACACAAACTTTACTAGTTCACACAGAACTTGCTACTTTGAGAGCTTTGATGTGAATGAGTTTGTTTAGTTTTATTGGCTTTGTTCCTCTTCATACACGATGGATCTGCACTCTATAGGACTCTATAGGATTTAGCGTGTGGACTGTGATGAGAACACAAGGGCGTGAGCTTAAGCTTCTGTTCTCAGGGCCATTGTGCTGCCTTGGCTTGGGGAGATGAATGATTTTCCTGCATTACAGCAAGCATGAAAAGGGTAAGCTTTGGATGTTCATTTCCTGAAAACCCAAACATTAACAAGACTGAAGATGTCTGGGAGAGGATGGTGAAAATGCTAAGATGGGACAGGCCCAGGGTTTGGAAAAGCAAGCCCGGAGCTGGGAAGGGATGGTCTCTTCAATCTCTCTCCCTCTCCCTCTCCCTCTCCCTCTCCCTCTCCCTCTCTCTCTCCTTCTCCCTTCTCCCCTCAGCAGGGCTGTACCCTACAGCTCAGGCTGACCTGGAATTTAGTGATCCTCCTGCTTCAGCCTCCTGAGTGCTAGGATTCCAGGTGTCAGTCACTATTCCTGGCTGCTTTTCATTCCTCATTACTGTCAAATCCCGTGACAGATAATCACAGACAATTCCCTGGAGCATTTCTTTTCTATAAACAGGAACATTATTACTGAACTCCCCTGACTGCATCTACACTGGGACTGCTGTACATTATTACCTTTCTGCCTTGTCCAGGTCCTTAATGCCTTACCCTCCTGGCTGACTTACTCCATTAAGTAGTTACACAGTTCAGCCCCCACTTCTGCTTAACTCCCCCATTAGGAAACTCCCACTCAAAAATCTTCCTTCAGAGACTGGCAAGCAGGCTCAGCAGGTAACAGTGAGAGCCTGTCTCCAAGCCTGAAGACTTGCATTCAATATCAGGACCCACATTTGGGAAAGAGACAACCAAGTCCTCGAAGTTGTCATCTGACTTCAATATGTGTACGCAAACACACACTAATTAAAATCTTTGAGTTACAAAACAATAACAAAGCATGAACACCATTATTCAGACTATGAAGCAAGGCCCATGATTCTTGGGGCCAGGATGCTACAGCTATACTTCATGACTGGTAGTGATTGCTAACTCTGCTGCTTAGAGGAATAACTCCTCAGATTCCTCCCACCTGCTTCATACACATACAGAAGCACAATCATCTAGTCATACAGCAGACCCTGAAATACCAGAGCAGAACAAACCTAATTCATCCCATTTTCTCTGTCTGTCTGTTTCAATATGGTCCTTTCAGAACTAAATACACAGCATCTGACATTAATGCCGCCAAGCAAACCAGTTAAGCTACACTAGTAAGAAACAGCCAAGGTCCTGGGTAAGGACTGCTGGTTTTTGAGCCTTCTACCCTAGTCAAACTTATCCATGTCATCTGTCATCTGCACAGGCAAGTCTTCCTTATATAGGCAAGAGAACACTCCAGTCCAGAGGCCCTGCCTTTGGCAAACAGGTGTTCCTAAGCTAGTGAACATCTCACCGGGCTGCTTGGGACCTGAGCCTCCCCTCTAGGTACTCTGTAAAGGGAGAGTGTCTGAGGAATGTAAGAGGGGCCAGGCCCACTGCTGCCCTGATGTTTGGTTCTGCTTTTGACCACCCACACAGACGGGGAAAGGTTGATGCACACTGATGTGCAGAGCTAAGGGGCTCCAGTTTTAGGAGGGACTCATGGGACAGAACACACTGTTCCTGGGTAGCACAGCTCAAGGAAAGCAAGCGGGAAAGGCGGGCGGGCTATAAATCTGTTCTTTTGTAAAAGTTTGTGCTCTGACCCTGCCCTCAGGTATTCACACCCACTTTTATCTTTTCCAGGGACTGTGAAGAGAAGAGACAAAGAAACCACATTAAACAGGCACTTGGAACAGAGAGGAGTGAGACTGGGCCTTATCATTGAGCCAGGCTTCTTACTGCCTTGTCTCCTAAAAGCCAGAACTAGCCTGTCCTGCCCACCAGCCCTGCCCACTACACTACTCCACCAACATTCTCTCCTCTGCTAGCAGGCACACTCTTCCAGGGGTAGAAGTATGGGAGATGCAAATTCCAGCAAGCAGTGATGGGTCAGCAGCAGAGACAGGGACAGCTACAAGAAGCTCCACTTCAAATGGATCTATGGATCTATACCCAGACTGGTCCTTTCTGCTGGGGAAGAGCTAAAGCGGAGTGTGTGTGTGTGTGTGTGTGTGTGTGTGTGTGCGTGCTTTCCTTACACAACTACTTTACATTCCTATGTGATTTTAATGTCGTTTCTAACCAAATCTCTGTTAATGTGCCATACTAACATGAGAATGTGGGGTTCTGTTGATTAACACATTAAACCACATTAATAGCTAGAAGTAGGAGGTACTATCTCTTGCTCTTTGAAAACAGACTCAGTTGTTGCAAGGACAGGAAACATGTATGGCCCTGGCATGCCAGCATGTGTAATGTCTTTAGGATGCAGTCATTTCTTCCTGCACCTGAGCTTCTGATGATTTTTTCAGTGAGATAGCACAGCCTCCTCCCACAGGACCTTGATATGCAGACACTGAGTCTAGACTCTAAATAATTCATGGGTGGCCCTGTCACTCAGGAGCACCAAGGCCCACCAGCTGCCTATGCAGTGGGAGCCAGGCTCTAGGTCTAAATACTATCAGGTACTTCTGACACCACTTCTAGAAAATAGTACAATCTTTTCTTTATTTTCTCCTATTTTAAGCAACGTAATTTCCAGTTTGAAAGAGGATAGGTTGTCAAGTAAATGAGTAGAAGAAAGTGGCTTCCTCTAACAAGTCCATGGACAGGGCCGCCCTCCCTCCTCAGGATTCTGGGATAACACAGCAGAGTGGCAGACACAGCCTGTTCTCAACTCTAAGTGGTAAGATTACAGGCATGAGCAGTCACTTCCAGTTTGTGATACTAAGGGTCCAGCTTATGGCTCTGGGCATGCCAGAAAAGCACTGGTCTATCCTTAGCCTCCCTTTATACCCTTATTTAAGCCATCTTATAAAAACTCCAGTAAAGGATGTGCAAGGACCTGGAACTTGTTTAAACTAGTGGAGAAAAGTATGTAGATGAGCCTCTAAGAAAGAGATCAAAGATCCCCTCATCCAGTATGATCCAACCCTGCTTGTGGCTACCCCTGCTTGATGCCAGAAATCCTACCAATAGGCCCATAGCAAGGATCAGGGTCGATTCACCTTTGTAATAAACCATCCTGGGATTTTAATGTTCAATAAAAAAATATGTTCCGAGTCCTAGGAACACACAGGAGGCTGGAGGAGGGGCGATGAAGTGACTCACTACTTAGTTGTCCCTCAGTTCTGCAAGACTGAAACGTTCCAGACATCTGTTACCCAGCAGTGTGCACGCAGTTAGTAGTAATGAAAGGTGCACTTTGGGTTATTAGTTTTTTAAAATAATTAAAAATAAACTTTCAATAAAGACAGAGGAAACACAATGACAGTAGTCCTAGAATCATATGCCCCTCACGTGTTCTCAAAGCTGCCAACCAGTCCCTCCAGGTCCTGTTTTCCAACCTTAAGAAATAAGAACTGGACTGGGAATCCTGCCAAATTTCATTTTTGTAACAAAGGTCTCATAAATGAGTTACTGACTCACACTTGTGTGCAGCACTGTGGGGTGACTACCACTCCGCAGTCCCAGTTACTGCAGGGCAGGCCCTGGTGAACTCTACACCGCCAGCCTTCATCCAGCTCTCTAGATCTACACTTTCCAGTCAGTATCTTTAAGATGGATATTCCAAAGTTGACCAACTATGACCTCAGACATAGTAGCCAGTCATATGGAGGCAACTGCATATTTAACGCTCGTGCGTGTGTGTGTGTGTGTGCGTGTGCGTGTGCGTGTGCGTGTATGTGTGCGTGTGCGTGTAGAAATGCTTGTATGCATATGGGAACACCTTGGCAGGTGTTAGACTAGTTTTCTCCACTCAAAGTTCTGTAACAACAACAATCATCAACTTCTCTGAAATACTAAGACTTGCCCACCCAGATGTTGTTAGGGATAATTTTGGGGTATTAAAGGCTTAGAAAGCAATGGTCCAGCATTCTCCCTGATCAAAAAAAAAAAAAAAATCATTGTAGTTTGTCTATTTAAGATTATGGAAGAGTGAATGGCAAAAAAAAATCATTACACAGGAAAGAAGTCTGTAATTTCAAGTGCTTATAATCACTTATACTTGTTCTTGTTAATAACACTCTACAAAGGCCTGAATTTCTGACTCACCAAACATAAAACATTAACAAGAAAAATTTCCATGAGACTTGAGTAAGCATGATAGATCGTTTCTTATTTCATTCCTCTCATGAAGGAAGGACAAAGGTTGCTACTGTCACCTACCAACATGTACTCATAATCCACTCCTCCCAGAGCCACCGGAGACACTGGCATTCACCTTGGTAATAGAGCAGTGTTAGCTGGCTGACTCCTGAGGTTAGTTCAGGGCAGCCATCACTGGGTTCTAAACCCCAGGCTCTTGAACATACCAGATAAACACATCAGCCCTCCACAGCTTACAATTCATTCTGTCATATCTTTTAAATGTATGGTATAATAAATGTTTGGCTTTTTTAAAAATAAGAGGTCACTCAGAACACCTATAGCTCCCATAACTGGCTTTGCTTCTGTACCTGACAGACACAAAAAGAAAATAAACATAAAGCACCAATTTTCAATTCACAACCTTTCTCTAAAGCACAGGCAATGCTTAGCTCTCTTGAGAAAGGTTTTATAAGCTCATGCATTACAATGTCCCAAATGAGCTGCACAAGCTGTCTCAGAACCTTCCTCAGAATTCTCTGAAGTTAAGCAATTGTGGGGAGAAGTACAATGTTTAACCACCTCAGGAATTAAGGCTATTTGGAGATGTATGGAATATTAGTCCCAAGAAAGGCAATTGACACGAGGGCTGGAAAGGGCATCTCAGGGCTCTGGTTGCCTCTGAGTCTTACAACTGGTAACACATGCCGGAGCACAACAGCAGCCACAGAAAATCTTGACTGGAGTATGTAAAGTAGGGAACAATGGCCCTATGAATGACTGCTATCAACACTACTGCACTATTTCACAACACCCTCCAAGGTGAGTGGGACCCACAAGTTTTAAGTATGATAAATAATCCTCCTGGAAGCCTACTCAGATTCCTTTTTTTTTTAATCATCCTCTGATACCAAGCTACAGCTGCCACCATAAGAAAGAATGCACAGGAGAGCTAAATTACCCACCGAAGGCCAGCACGTCCCAACCAGAACTAGCCTGATTGACAAGGTTTTTTTCTACACGGAATATGTCCCTCTCCCTCCAACCTCACTTATTTTGTTGGGGGTTAGGATGAGAAAAATCAATGTACCAAAAATTTAAAGAATTTTTATTGTACTTCTTCCTCAAATCATTTTCCATCAAATTTAGGAGCATGCAGTATCACTCTAAGTATATATACCATGTAGACCTAAAACATAAGTCCAACACAGATTTTTTTCATTAAAAAACAAAGCCACGGTACAAATACACAGCTTAATCACTCATTGGTAAAGAGGCTGTACAAGTCCTGGGCTCAATCCCCAGAACTGCCTGAAAGCAAAATGTTTAAAAATTCCAACCCAAAAGTCTTCTTCAGTGTTTCTTCTCAGTTCCTGGACTGAGCACTACAGCAAACAAGGGCAAAGGTCACCAGAGGCTTTAGGCCATCGGAACATGCGCCCTTTGAAAGCTTCGGATTTCCCACACCAACTTCTAATCCTGCCACCTGCATTAAGGTAATATTTTCAGCATGGAACACTCCTCCCTGAGAGGGAAACAGAGCTCTCTCTTTAAAAGATTTGTTTTCAGTGGAGCATGCTAATGCTCCCCTTTAATCCCAGCATTCAGAGGCAGAGGCAGAGGCAGGCAGTCCTTGAGTTCTCAAAATGATCTCAAAAGACAGTGTTCCTGTCCTGAAGAAGTTTATTCACTACCTCACAGTAACTGGCAGGGCAGAGATGTAATGTAGAAGCAGAACTCTGAGCATCAGCCTAGAAGTGAACAATTCTGGATGCTTGCCAAACCGAGAAAGGCCTGGAAGCTTTGGCCATAAGAGAATTTCCCAAAGGCACCTGCACAGTTAGATGGAGAATCTCTGAGCCGGTACATTTTTGAAGGCTATGTAGTGTACAGAAATGTAAAGATGGCATAGACTCCTAAAACTGGAATAATTGTGAGCAAGCCCCTACAGTGGCCCCGACTGGTTCATTTGCCTGAATACTCCGCAAAACCCTCTTGTGCTGACACCTTGTGCGCTCAGGCGCCTGTAAGCAGAGCCAAGGCTCTGGTCTCCCCCCCTCCCCCCATTCCTGGAAGAGCCAGTTCAAAGGTCCAAACACAACAGTTTAAGCCCTTTTACTGAGGAGTGAAGTGTCTCTAAATACTATTTTAGATTTGAAGGTGGGCTTTCCTAAGATCGGTTCATGCCAGGGTGAGAGAGCTCATCTCCAGACATTGCTGCACGCCAGGAGTTGGATCAAACACTGCGGTAGTAAAATCTAAAAGGAACTGTCTCCCTCTGAAGAAGCACAACAGTTCCCTAAATGCCTTCCCTCCCTGGGGCCTCTCCTCTCTCTGTCACACTGGGAGAGATCCCAGTGTCTCTGGGACCTCAGCAGCAGTTCTCCAGTTAACTCTTGGGGTCTCTGGCTCTCAGGGAGGCCCTCTGTTACAACTATGGTGGCCCTCTGTTACAACTATGGCTCCGTTTCTATTGAGAACACACACTCTCCTGAGCTGAAGCAGCCTTCTAGGATAAGGACTAAGCTTCTTGGCCTCTGTGTCTACTCCTGCTTGCAACACCTGTCATGCCTCTGCCTAGAACTCCCTCCCGTGTACTGACGCTGCCTCTCCTGAGTGAGCATAGAGCTCCTCTCTCCACAGACTCCCTCTCCCCCATGGCCTGCCTCTCTAATGCTAACCACAGTGCCCGTCAGAAAGCAGACACTGAGTATGGCTATTCATCCCATTCCCTGATAAATAACTAAACCACTTGCATTCTGATTCACAAAGCTTACAAATAAAGAGACCATTTTGCTGTCCTTTGAAATGTACCTGTTAGAACAGGATAGTTTAGTGGCATTAATAAAATCTAATTATCTGAGCACCACTAGCATTTTAAAAAGCAGAACAGAAAATATCACAGCAGTTCATGAAGTACTAGTAAATACTACTTCATAAATCTAAACTAGGTATACACACACACACACACATACACACACACATACACAAAAATACACTTGTCTTGCAGTGAGATTATCAATGTAAACATACTTCTTCCTGGTAATATGGTCAAAATTTGTTTCTTTCAAAAATAGTGAAATTTAATAACCAAATCACTGTTGATTACTCTGAAATCCTTCATTTAGTTTAGAAAACAAAAGCCACCATCCTCCATTGTAAAACTTAGTTTGAGTGTGCCAATTAAGATGGCTTCCTGAGTGGGAAAAGTTAAAAACCACCTCCACATGGGATGCGTGAAGATTGCAGCTGATTAAATGAACAAAGAGAACTGCACACCTGCTCGCACTGGAGTTGGGTCTTAGGTTTCACATTAGTATCAGGTCATCCTCAAGCTCCACCTCCCTCCCATCCTATATTTCTCAAGGCAGTCTTGAATACCTCTGCATTATTTACAAGCATCTATGCCAACCCTGGCCTTGCTTTAGATGTCTGGAAACTGAGTATTGCTCCATGTGTGCTTAGAGACTAGCAGAACACGGAATCATGTGCCAATCCCCAGCGCAGCAACCAGTTCTGGGCATAAACTTGTGTTTGTTGACAGTAGATAATTAGAGAGCTAAGTGGCTTGGTGTGCAAGCTTGTTTCCCCAAATGCAGTACCACATACATTTTCAGGACCCATGGAACTGCCACACACACATTCCTGCCTAGAGAACAAACGCAAAACCTGACCACAGGGCAAAGGTGGCTAGCTGATACATATACTATTATCTCTGTAGGCTTAGGAAGTTACTAGGTTGTGTTGTTGTTGTTGTTGTTGTTGTTGTTGTTATGTTGTCAACCCCAAGGGAAAGGCTTAATTCCAATTTTCTTTGCAGCCTTGGTAACCTGGCATTGACTATGAAGCCCATGTTGGCCTTCAATAGTAATCCTCAGACTTCAGCCCTACACATGCTGGAATTACAAGCATGCACTGTCATACATGGTGCCCGCTGTCCATTTCTTATTTTAGTTTTCATGAGATATGTTACACTAGAACTTATTATGTAGATCAGGCTGGCTTCAAACTCACAGAAATATGCCTGCCTCAGACTCTAAGCATTGGGATTAAAGATGCATGTCACCAAGTATGGCCCCACTGTAGCTCCACTGTTCAACATGTGATAAGTGTTTTTGTTGCTTTATTAAATAAGACACAGATTTTTATGTCAGCACCGAAAGCAACAAACCAAACCTGGTGCAGCGTTAGCATTGGGCACTGCATTAGGGGCTTATTTCAAAGAGCTAAAAGCATGTTTGTTTCCCTTTAATAATTTCAAGGATTTTAAAGAGCAGTATCTACTTCTGTTTCTTTTCTTTTAAGGGGAAAGAGTTAATGGCTATTTAATAAAATGTTATTATCTCTGAGTTGAGAACAAGCATCTACCTGAGTGTTCTGCTGCCTAGTGCCATTTAATGTCATCTCTCTGAGAGTCATCGGCTTTTGCAGAGAACATCCCCATAGGGTTCTGTGTTCAAACATCTCTATAGTTCAGCCACAGCTCAGTGTCCTGCAGCAGTCCCTCCACCAAAGCCTCCTTCCCTTCCAACACGCCAGTGCTTCCAGCTAGAATCTGACAGGAGGCAAAGGGGAGGGATGAGCAGTGAGGCCCAGCAGACAGCAGTCAGGCTTCCTGCCATCTGGTAGACCCACACAGGCAAGGCACTCACACAAGGAGGCTGAAAAGAGACTTAGTTTACCTACGTCTCTCATGTTCAATTTGTACCTTGTTTCCTTCCACAGATGGTTTATCTTCACGCAGAACATGCTAATCTCCCTTGGAAAGTTAGCATAAAGGCCTTCTTTCTCCACACTACAAATCTTCTGCCTTGGACATACCAACCATACCTCTAGACAGAAAGCACTGGGTAGCACTGCTACATTTTCTTCAAATGACTTTTTTTCTGGTTTGTCTTTTGTTTGCTTGTTTGTTTTCTTTTTGGTTTTTCTTTGTTTGTTTTGTCAGTCAGAGTTTCTCTGTGTAGCCCTGGCCGTTCTAGAACTCACTCTGTAGACCTGGCTGGCCTGAAACTTAGAGATCTGCCTCCCTCTGTCTCCTGAGTGCTGAGATTAAAGGCGTGCGCCATCACTACCTGGCTGGCTGGCTTCCTTATCCTTCCTTCCTTCCTTCCTTCCTTCCTTCCTTCCTTCCTTCCTTCCTTCCTTCCTTCCTTCCTTCCTTCCTCCTTCCTTCCCTCCTTCCTTCCTGTCGCTCTGTCTTTTTTTGTTTATTTTTAATTTGGAGGAAACATTTGCGCACATGACACATTGTGGAGGTTAAAGTAAAACTGTTGTGACTTAATTCTCTCTTGACACTATGTGGGTCCCAGGGATCAAACTTTGGTTAGGAGGGCTGGTGGGCAATGTCTCACCAGTCTTAAGCTTCCTCTTTTAAAGGCAATCATTTCTAAGCCTCTAGCTGGCCAGGGCTTGCTATACAAATATCTGGGCCTAACAGAATTACAATACCACACCCAACCTTACAGAAATTTGCACTAAAAGGAAACTGGGCTATTAAGTCAATTAAGTCATAAATATGATTTTGCACTGAGGTTTCATTTTCTTTTTAAGTTAGACAAGAAGTAAAGTTGAATCTACACTACACCAAGTCAGGTGTGAGCCAAATTATGAAGGAGCAGTTACTAAGTGGAGGGCTCCAACAAATGAAGACTAGCTGAGAAACTGCCCGATAGCGGGTAGCCATTGGCTTTGTTGAGCCTGCTTTGCTGAGACTAGTTTCCCCTTTCCCTGTCTCCCTCCCTCCATCTCTTTCTCTCTCCTTTAAAAAAGTGTCTTACCACATCAATCTCGGCTGGCCTAAAACTTGCTAGGTAAACCAGGCTGGCCTCAAACCCACAGACACCTGCCTGCCTCTGTTTCCTGAGTGCTGAGATTAAAAGCATGGCCACCACACCTGACCCCTGCCTGATATTCCATGACAATCCCTTTATTCTTCCTAAATTCTATCATGTGCTGCTGCTTCTTCTTTTGTGGCAGAGATGAAACAAGGGCTCTGTTCATGTTGAACCACTGTGTTTTCTACTCGCAAACTCAGCTCACAACGCTTTAACTCAGAGAACGTGCAGATCTATTCCTGGTAACCAGAAATGATTTGACTAAACATAACCATGAATTCAAGATTCTTTTCAAAGAATCTAATCAGCAGATACAGACTAAATGTTTAGCTCCCTTGTTTCCTGAATACTTTCTTGTGGGTTTCTAATTCATGCGAATCATGTCAAAAGTATTGACAAATTTATAGTTTAAGAATCAAGGCATCTATTGTAATAGATTTTGTATCTTAAACTAGAATATAATTGAAATAACTACTTAACATCTACCTGGCATTGTTTTTCTCTAGAAAATTAAATTGAATGGTCTCATAGGGGATTCTGACTCAGCCAAGACTTTGTCCATTATACCTTTACTGAGAAGATGGAGGAGAGTGGATTGCAAGTTCAAGACCAGCCTGCACTACATCTGAGAGCCTGTCTCAAAACCAGCCACCCAGCCCCGTCACCCAGATGTGTTAGTGGAAGAGCTATTTTTGATGTCACATGGAATGCTGTGCCTGCCTGTAATCTCAACACATGAAGATTATGCACATATAAGACCAACTGAGCTTAAGTTTGCCCTAGCAGCTGGTCAATTTCTTTATTTTATTATAATTTTTAAGATTTTTATTTATTATTATATATAAGTACACTGTAGCTGTCTTCAGACACTGCAGAAGAGATCAGATTTCATTACAGATGGTTGTGAACCACCATGTGGTTGCTGGGATTTGAACTCAGGACCTTTGAAAGAGCAGTCAGTGTGCTTAACCATTGAGCCATCACTCCAGCCCAGTTTGTTTGCTTTTCTTTAATGTTGAAGATTGATCCTATGTTAAATATCATATATTTGTTTGTTTGTTTTGTTTTTCAGAGACAGTAATTTTTCTGTGTAGCCCTGCCTTGCCTCCTGCGTTCTGGGATTAAAGGTGTGGATCACCACTACCTGATCTGTACAGGCTTTATGCTGTGATATCTCTAGGTCTTTTATTTTTAAGTACCAAAAACTTTTAACTATAGTATAAGAAGTTTAAGATGATTTCATAATTTTTCTAATTATAAAATAATTCAGAGTTTACAGCAGGAAAAATTTCAAATATAAAAAAATGTATTCAAAAATAGTGACTTCAAATTCTTTCTATACTGTTTATGAATTAATAAAGATATTACTTCCACTTACTTTTACCCAATTTTACCCAAATTGTATCATATATTGTAAGAGGTTATTATGTTCTCTAATCTGTGTGGATTCTATAGAACATAAGCTGTGATCACACATGCAATTTTGAAAAGAAAGTATATAACTCTTGGGATTGTGGTGTGGTTGCTTTTCCTTCTCTTTCTTTAGGATTGGGGTCTGAATACAGAGCCTTGCACGGGTGAGGGCGAGGCAGGAAATTGCCCACTGGATCACACCTCCAGGCCCTCCCTGACTGTTTTTGCCTGTCTTTTTCTTTTTCTTTTTCTTTTTCTTTTTCTTTTTCTTTTTCTTTTTCTTTCTCTCTCTCTCTCTCTCTCTCTCTCTCTCTCTCTCTCTCTCTCTCTCTTTCTTTCTTTCTTTTTTTTTTTTTTTTCGAGACAGAGTTTCTCTGTGTAGCCCTGGCTGTCCTGGAACTCACTCTGTAGACCAGGCTGGCCTTGAACTCAGAAATCCGCCTGCCTCTGCCTCCCAAGTGCTGGGATTAAAGGCCCACTGCCCAGCTAGCCCCTCTGACATTTCTTAAAAGATCTAATTTTATTTCAAGTGGAATGCTGGTCAAGAGCACTGAGATTACTCAGAGTCATTGCATGTCCAGTACACTGGAGCAAGCTGCTCAGAGGTTAAGCAAGGTACACATGCCACTGTGGGTTCAGGAAATAACTGAAGACGTAAATTCACTTGGTAGTTTACTGCCTGAGGCTGAACCAGCATGCCAAAATCCCTTTGCAAATCAACACTACTGAAGGAAAGAATGTCTGCACTCACAATAGCAGCATCGTGCCAAAGGGAAAAGTATCACCCACCAGGTGCTGAGTGTGTTCAAATTTAGACTGATTCAAACCCATCTCTCATATGCAAAAAGAATGTGAATATTTAAAAAATTTAGTAAAAGATGGAAAATGGCATTAGTAATTTTTCATACTAAGACATATTGAGAGGAAATCTTATATTTTGAGTATATGGCAACAGTCAATATTGTATATATACTTACTTAATATATCTAAGTCTTGCTGGACATGTTTGCTTACACCAGTAATCCCAGAACTTGAAGAAGCTAAAGCAGGATAACAGAATTTGAGGACAGCCTAGCCTAAAAGAGTTGAGATTCCTTTTTGCCCAACTTCTTGAGGACGAAGCTAGACAGTTATGTTCTCCATTCTGTCAGTGGCTACAGATCTCGTACATGGCAGAGCACCCTTTGCTATGCTCTTTTGGTCAAAGGGGTGATGTGCCAACAATGTGCCCGAGTAAGCACTTACTTATTCCTTCTGTGCCTCTGATTATACTTCTACAGTTTACAAACGACAATAGCCCTCCTCACACAATTGTCCTCGAATTTGCTACTTTTGGCTTTTACTTTTGTTGAGACAAGGTCTCACTGTGTTGCTCAGGCGGGTCACAAAATCAAAATCTTCCTGCCTCAATATCCTAAGTGCTAGTACAAACATGTGCTACCCTGCCTGGCTTTGATGAATTTGGAACAGTACCTGGACCACAGGAAGCACATTAAGCTCTTGCCATCGTTACTGTAACCCAATCAATCATTCTGGGACTAGAATCAACATCTTTAGAAGGTTATGACAAGGACCAACACCAAGAACAGCTTGGGCTCTTGAAAGATGTCTCACAGAGATGAACAAACAGGAGCTGGTGGGATGGGGTGGTTCAGTGGATAAAGAGTTTGCTGTGCATGTGTGAGGGCTACATGATAAACCAGAGATATGGAGGCACCCATAAGTCCAGTACTCCAGAAGTAGAGACAGGAGTTTCTTGGAGCAAGCTGGCTCCCTAAACTAGCTAGCATTCGTGATGCTTGGGTTTAGTGAGACCCACGATAGGTAAAGCAGAGAGAGACTAAGGCAGATAACACATATCAACTTTGGGTCTCCACACACTTGTGCAAATGTGTACATGGACATGTACCTACATACATCCAAGACATGTGCACACACATGTACATGTATTTCACATACATGTGAAAAACAGAAAAAAAACAAGAAATTGGTCTACATTGTGTAGATAAAATGTCCTTAAAATAAGACAATACAGTTATCTTGAACTAGAGCATGAAGCTTATAATCTGATGTAACTAATAAGCGACCACCAGCAGAGTGGTCTTAGGTCTCAAATGAGGATTCATGATAAAGAAGGTCAAAGTACCAAAGGATCCAGTCGCATAGACCACACTCATGAGGTCACACATATTTCCAAAGGCAGTGGTTCTCAGCCTTCCTAACACTGTGACCCTTTAATATGACCCTCAGGTTGTGATGACCCCAACTACAAAATTACTTTTGTTGCTAAATCCATTACTGTAATTTTGTTACTGTTGTGAATTGTAATGTAAATATCTGTGGTCTTTTGATCCCTGTGAAAGGGTCATTTGATCCTCAAAAGGGTCAAGGCCTATAGGTTAAGAACCACTCCTTGAACTAACCTGGTAATATCATTTAAGTTCATGAGAAATTTTATTTAAAGCTGGAATCTGCTAGTTTTGTAACAATTTCTCTGTCACTTTAGCCACTTGAGTTAGCTGTCTTCCTCCTTGAAAACAGTGTTTGTTTCATAATCAGATTCTACTATAAAGACAACAGAAAAGTAAACTAGAATTAAGAATCAATAGTGAATGTATCTGCTCATACCTTGACATAATCTATCATAATAATGACACAAAAAGGAAAAAAATCATTAACCTGCATTCTCAGCCCGAAACCATTTCCTCTAAAATCTCAAAAGCACATGCAGAGAGCACCTTGAACACACTCCATTTTGACTCTGTTTTCTACATATTTGGCACTGCTAAGTTTTCAAAGTGATGGACCGTTTCCTGACATGCTGTCCTCTAACGAGGCCACTGAAATGTTCTATGTACTCAGCAGCAGCAACCTCACTCACACAGGAAGGATGGTCCACACTAATGGGAATGATCAGTGGCAGCCCTGCTCATTAACAGCATTAAGTACGGCCTTCCCACAGGACACCGCAGCTTTTCAGATGGAAAGCCCTTGTACAAGATACTCACCAACCTAGCTCTGATAAGATCAGCTAATCTGCCACTGGCACTAAGTACACAGCCCAGTTGGATATTTTATATAAATATAGTATGCAAAACATTTGAAATGAAAGATATGTCAGAAGTAAAAAATCCTTACAAACTCTTAGTAACTCTTTCTTAATTGCTGTAAACATTACTTACTGTGTTCTAAACTACGTTGGCCATTAAAGTTGACAGCTCTCCAAAAGTAAATGTCTTACAAAAGGGTCAGCTAGCTCTCATAGGATACGTTAAAGTAAGGGGATATCAACTTCAAGCAAGACAGCTTAAAGGAGAAATGGTTGATATTCAAGGGACTACAGAACATCTAGTGGCAGGTGGGACCCATGACATCAGGACACTCACCCGCCAGGGCCTTGATGCGGGAGCGCTCGAAGAGCCGTGCAGAGCTGTTCTCATTGTCCCAGTCGTCCACATCCCAGCGGTTGTTCACGTCGCTGTACTGCTGCTGGATCTCAATGTTGTCGTAGTCTGTGGCTACCGTGGTCGTCATCTTGACTGTCTCAGCTGCTTGTCCACATCAGTTACTTCTCAGAGTTCTGTGAGAACAAAAGGTAAAGCAAAGCACAGGTGTGTATACAACGTGTACAGCCTCTACAGGCCTGCTGACTGACAGTGAGGAGAAGCTAGGATAGTTACTACAGCTTGTCAGATGTGCCTTCTAGAGCCACGGCCAATTTTGAGCTTTGGCTCTGCTTCCTATCACATGTGCAACCTCGGCCGTGATACTTTAATGCTGTCTCCAAACATGGAGAGGGAGAAGGCTGAATGAAATGCTGGACGCCAAATGAATATTCTTTCTTAAAGGAGTTTAAAGTGGCTGGACAGTGGCGGCGCACACCTTTAATCAGCAGGCAGAGGCAGGCTGATCTTTATGTGTTTGAGGCCAGCCTGGAGTACAAGACAGCTATGGCTACACAGAGAAACCAAGTCTTGAAAAAAAAAAAAAAAACAAAACCCAACACAGAGCAAAACAAAGCAAAAAACCAAAAAAGTTTAAGGTGAAGGTCTCATGTTTTATCAGGGCTATATTAACATCTATGTTGGTCTTTTTGAATGAATTTAGTTTTATTGTCTATTACCTTCTAGTTTCTCATTCATAAACTACTATATAAGAAAAACTAACAAGTCATTTTGTTTCTACATCTCATTTACATATTAACATGATGCCTAAGGTTAATATGTAAGCATATGGCATCAAAGATAGTATCCATGCATAGTAAATTCTCAGTAAGTATTGTAATTATTTATTCCACTGCTACTATAAATTCTAGGACCAATACCAATAGTAATACCCACTCCTTTAGAGCTCACTGAGGATAATGGTGGTTTCTTAGGAATAATTATGAAATAAGCTTTATCAATGTATTCTTGGAAGATTAAGAGAAATATCTTTAGTTTTAAATACAGTTTCTCATTTGATAAAGCCATTACTCACATGCAGAACCCAAATATATTGAGGAATTACTACATCTCAGCATTGCTCGAGATTCCCGGGAAGAACAATAAATGACACAAGTGCAACTTACATACTCATGGAAGGGAGGCAAAAACACACAAGAAAAGCCAGAGAGTTTAAGAAAAATAAAATACAAACAGACAAATCAGAGTGGCTCTTTTAGACTGGTCATAAATAAACATGCTGCTTAGTTTTGAAACAGGTCTCAGCATCTAAAAGGTACGGATCGTGCCCAGATCAAGAAGAGTGACACACCAAAGGGAACACCGTGCATGCTCAGTATAGCTGGAGTCAGGTGTGCAGGGGGAACGGTAAGGAGACAAGGCTATGGAGCCAGACAGGGCCAGGCCAGACTTGGCTGAGTCTAGCATGATGACCTTAGAGCCAGCATCTGCCACTGCTGAACGTGATTGTAAAGGATTGTTCTTGGTGCCATGTGGAAACAGATTCTAGGAGGCAAAAACAGAGGCAGAGCTGGTTGGCGGCTACTCCAGAGATGGAAGTGGTTTGGCACTGGCAGTAGTCGACCTGACTACGGTGGCGGTGTGTGTGGGTATATGTGTCAGGCGTGATGACAGGACTTGGAGAAAGGCCTGGCTGAGAGACCAGATCTTGGGTTCAGACTCCATCTTAAAGAACCAGACCTAAGGCTGAACTCTGGTTAACTAACAGGCCAGTGTCTAGCACCAATTTCCAAGCTACTCCCCAACAAAACCTATGTCTAGCACCAGTTTCCAGGTTATTCCCCAACAAATCTGCACCTCCAGGGTACAAGCCTGCCTTTGACACTTCACTTCCTAACAACCACCAATCAGGAGAAAAGAAGTTAAGTTTATGGTTTGATACCTAGAACCAGCCAATTATGTTAAAGGACAACAATAGCCCCCAGTTAGATGCTTGCCAGGCTAGAAATCTCCACACCTTGCTTATGATTTCCTATAAAACCTTGTCCCACTGAGAGTTCAGGGCTGCTTTACCAAACCGTCCTGAGGGTCAGTGGTGAGTAAGTCCAGACTTGAGCTTGGAATAAAGAGACCCTAATATGATTACATCGAAGTCTGCTCCAGGTTGGTCTTTTGGGCTCTTGAATGCTTCTTGGTACAAAATGGCTAGTCCTACGGCCTAGGCATTTCTAAGGCTCTGTGCTTGATTCTACTGGTATGGTTAAATTCCTGTATGTGTTCAATTTCACCACAGGGACTCAGGCTCTGTCAGTCACACAAAGCTATCCGAGTAAGTTAACTGCAAATCTAAGAAGGCAATAGCTTCTGTCTCTGTGGTACAAAGACCACAAGGGAAGTGAATGCTGTTGGTTATCTCCTCTCCTCCTCTCCCCTCACCTTAAGATTAAAAAACCGATAGTAAGAGTTTTGTGCATGGATGCTCACTTGGCCCAACTGTCACTCAGTGTGCACCAAGGATGTGCACAGGGGCCATCTGCATAGCTCATCGCTAGCAACTGTGTGCTAACCGAACAAGACCATCCCCCAGCAGCACAGCTGCACTAGGGTCTCCATGCTGACATGAGCTACCTGTGTCTGGAATGGCACCATCAGTGCCCCAGCAGTCCCCTGCTTCCTCTTTTACCATTATAGTTCTCTCACAAGCCATCCTAGTGCTCTTGAGAAGGAGCTCCAACTCCGCTGACAAGTGGCCCACAGCATCTGCTCTTGCAGTCATCCGTTACAGCATCAACATCGAATTCCTCAACGGGAGTGAGATTCCTACCAGACAGATGCAATCAAGCCCAACAACACAACTGTGTGGGTATACTAATTTAACAGTTATGCTAACAACATATTTACAGGATTTCACAAAACCACAAATTAACAAGCTAAAACCTATTGACTGAACGACCTTATAGTTAAACAATTTTAATGCAGGGATGGGGGCAAGAATGGGAAGGACCAGCCACACAGTCACACTAGTAACCTTGGAGATGGTCAAGTTTCATGACTAGTGCAACATCACAGCCTTTTATAAAATCTGTCTTGGAATATTCTATTGCTAGTAAAGAAAAACTTTACAGTACTATTAACCCCTTGGAGTATAATCATTCAAAGTATAGAAAAGTTGATTAAATCCAACTCAAAGAGAAACCCAAACAGGGCAAACCCTTCACCAAGGAAGTTATAGCTATTTGGCGCCATCTACTGACCAAGATGGATAAGCTACAGTGGCCCCAGCGCCCTCAGCACCACGTAGAGTCTACTCCTTTGTTCTGGCTCCAGAGTCTCCAACTGTGGCCCTTCCCTGCTCTCCTAAGTGACTGAACCTCTTCACACCTCTGACCCATCACCAGGCACCAGCTGCCCTCCACAGTTTCCCAATGAGTTATTCCTAGATCCATGAATTAAATAAGTTCTAGAGTTTCAGCATGGACTGCTATATGTCATAACCATTAAGAAAGAAGTTTCAGGACAGCCAGGGCTACATAGAGAAACCCTGTCTCAGAAAACAAAACAAGACAAAAAATAAAGGAGAAGTTACTGAATCGGACTTTGCTATTGATTACACTGGAGAGATAATAGGAAGCCATGGGGATAAGAATCAGATGTCAACAGGTGAATTCAAAACCCCAATTTTTTTTAATTGGATATTTTATTTATTTACATTTCAAGTGTTATCCCTTTCCTGATTCCTCACCCCCAATAACTCCTATCTCTTCCCCCTCTTCCTGCTTCTATGAGTGTGTACCCTCACCAACCCCCACCTCCCTGCCCTCACATTTCCCTACACTGGGGCATCGAGCCTTCATGGGACCAAGGGCCTCTTCTCCTATTGATGCCCAACAAGACCATACTCTTAAATATAAGAGGCTGGAGCCATTGGTCCCTCCACGTGTACTCCTTGGTTGGTGGTTTAGACCCTGGGTGTACTGGCTGGTTGATATTGTTGTTCTTCCTATGGGGTTGCAAACCCCTTCAGCTCCTTCAGTTCTTTCTCTAAATCCTTCATTGGGGACCCTGTGATCAGTTCAACACAAAACTCCAATTTTAATGAACAACCTTTGCTTTTCTTCTGAGGTACAACTCTCACTAGCTATCCACATCAGAGGTGTACCTAAAACTCAAGGCTCTTAAATAAATGATGATGTGGACTAGCCCTTATTAAGGTCTGATTACAGCCTAGCATAGCATATTGTCTGGCCATGTCTCCCAGCACATATATTTGAAATGAGAGGTGTTATTTCTCCTGAAGGACTGAACATTCATCGTGGATGTATGTTAATGTAATCTATGTAAGCATCTAGTAAGCACAAACACAGACAGTGCATGTATGATATTGAAATATGGCGGGTAATACAATAATGTCAGTAAGACTCCAGAATGGGGGACAGGGATGACAAACAGCTAAAGAGAAAATTTCCATATGCTCTTCAAAGAAAGCCTGAGAAGGCAGGAAGGTGAGGAACACAGTCTGTGATGCAGAAACCCACAGTGGGCTGTCCCTCCCTACAGTGTCTCCTACGGAGGACCACTGCACGGCTGACCATCTTCTGCCCACAACATCCTAACAAAAGCAACTGCAAAAACCTCCATTCGCAATGTTCCTAGATCACTTTCCTACCAGATACAGAGGGACACTGGGAATTGGCATATGGGCATATGACTTGAAACAAACCTTGTTCTTTAAGATAAGCAAATTCAGCCAGGTTCTAATCAATAAGGGGTGAAACTACCCTTAAAAAGATGCCAGCAAGAAATACAGTGGCTAAGTTACTTCTATTTTAAACCACTCAGCCAGATCTTGTCACCATAGATTCAGGACTTGTTAGGGTTGGGAGAATCGTTCAGCAATTACAGGAACTTTCTGGTCCTGAACCTAGGTTTGGTTCCTAGCACTGATATCAGCAATTCACAACTGTCTCAAACACAGTTCTAGGGAATCCAACTTCCTCTTCTGACTTCCATGAATACTACCCATACAGGCACACACACTTAACTAAAATTAAAATTTAAAAAGCACTTAAAAACAGTATAATCACAAATTCAGTTCTATAAAAATACAGGAGGGCAGACTGGGATGCCTTCCCTCCGTCCTTCCTCTATTTTACAGAGAACAAAAGAAGAAACAATTAAATAAAAAGTGCATTTAGTATCTGAGTTTCTTCAATAAAAATCTTGATATTAAGTATGAGTTAAGCTCATTTGCTATTTGTATGTTATTCATTTTCTCTTCCTATATATGTGATAAGTATATACATTTCAAATATAATGTTGCTAAGTCTTAACCTTTAAAAAAAATCAGCTGTTTTCAAAGTAAACAGTAAGACAGGAAGAGTTAGCTTCTCTGATTTGTCATTCATTCACTTAGAAAGTCACTGAATTTGAACCAGACTAATTTTTTAAAGTGCGCAGCTATGATTAATATACACAACAGCTAAAGGCCAGCTTTGCTTCTGCTCCACTTACAAAGAGCACTTAAAACTGAACATTAACTCAGAATGGGCCTAGCATCATGGCTCACAGACAATGTAGTGTTTCTGACCACTACAAATAGTCTTTTCAGCCTTACATATACTTCCAAACAGTTTTAAATAACACCAGAATATAGTGCCAGTGCCAACATGCCAGCCCTGCACTTGGGCGAGTGTATCACAGTGCTTCATTTGCGCTGAAGCTCAGTGGGCCAGAGCTGGGCTTTCCTGAACAGCAGAGCAGCACTCACAGAGCAGACTCTGTTTGGGAGCTTTTTCTGCTGAAGCAGTCCAGTGCCAAAATTCTTGGCAAATTTATCAAGTGAAATGCACACCTCAATTTTCTGGAAAAAAGATCAAATGAAAATATGTGAAACTGCCACAAACAGCAACCATGTATCAAACATCAGTGATACACAGAGACCTTCGAGGTGCGGGGTCCTGCCTGTTCTGGACATTGTCACATAACCAGAATTCACACCATAGCAAGTGCTCAAAAACAATCTCAACATGAAATGACAGGGAGAAGTATGTCGCCACCTAGTATCTAAGCATAAAACACAAAAATTCTATTTCTGCGCATCGAGAATCTTGGACCCCAGTGCAAACTGCTGCTTTGTAAGGGGTCCTTTATGCAGATTCATTCAGCAAAGAATGAATTTTTATGAGAAATTTATTTTTACCTGGCTCAGAGTAGGATGGGCTATTCTTAGATAAAACTACAGAAATACTGATTTCACTTGATTTGCCTATAATATTTATTAAAAATAAATACTTTACTTTAAATAAGACTATTTTCCCTTTACAAAATGACTTAAGTTCTAGGTGCAATTGGCTGCCGAAATGTCCAGGTTGAAATTGTACTAAGTTTGCTCAAACTGCCACTCACACAACTTGCTGCGTGGCTGAGCAGTTCTGCAGCCTTCCCTCTGGGTGCTAGCTGAGTGTTTTCCAGATTAACAAAACAATGACATAAAAGCTAGCCTATGACACTCGAAATTGAGAACATGACAACCCCAAAAATACCATTTAAATACAACCACACGTCTGTTTCTACAATTTGTTTAAACCTGATTACAATCTAAAAGAATTGTTCAACAAAAAAACAATATATACAGTATGGAATACAACCAAATTCTGTACATAACTGTTTAAAAGTTTGCTTACAAAGGCCCTAAAACACTGCCATACCTTTAAGACTGTGGAAGGCTTCTAACTAGATTCATTGGTAGGTGACCAGACTTGGTCTAAGTTGATTTCTCCCAAGACCAGACCATAATTCAACCAAAAGATGTGCCACCTAATTTCTCAGAACAGCACAGGATACAACAGGCCTGTCCATGGCCACACGGGAAGGGACATGTGATTTAAACTTGCCTAGCTCCTAGTCTATTGCTCAAATGACCTTAATATGGAAAGGAAGTTCTTATCAAGTAAAGACCTCAATCAGGATTAGGAATAAAAGAAACCAAAAACTTGCCCTGCCTCAGCAACAAGGGCAAAAGGTGCAGAAGAACGTGACATCCAGATTATTGTGAAATGTCTTTAAAACCTCTTCAGTAATGTGCTACTTCACATTGAAGTAGTGAAGTGGCTATCTTCACTACTATCTGCCTGACCAAAATTGAGCCTATAACTTCATGTCTTTGAAATAGTAATAAAAAGATTGATCCTGAACATCTACAACATCACCCGCTCTTTGTCCCCCCCTCCCCCCCCCCCCCCCCCCCCCCCCCCCCCCCCCGGTCTCACAGAAGCAAGTGTTTCCAGTAGCAGAGAGAAGCATGAGCAGGATGGCAGGCAGGTCCTGAACATCTGCAGAGAAGCTTGCTAGG
Source organism: Apodemus sylvaticus (assembly GCF_947179515.1). NCBI lineage: Eukaryota > Metazoa > Chordata > Mammalia > Rodentia > Muridae > Apodemus > Apodemus sylvaticus. The sequence goes on from NC_067482.1 coordinate 105,817,491, forward strand.
GTTTATGCAGAGGACATCTGAGGACTGGGCAGCCAATCCTAGATGGGTTGTTTGTGGTATGCCACAGTCACGGTTAAACTGCACATCAGGAACATGCAGGGCAAACATTCATGTGAAACGGGACTGATTATACTGTAGGGCCTTAGGAGGACACTGTGGTCTCCTCTATCCACAACTCATCCCATACACAAAGGAGAGGTGGAGACACATTCAGAAAGTGGCTATCTTCAAGACGGTAAGTCATCAGAATTCACTCTGACAGTATTGTGGTTTTTGTAATTGGAGACTTGTAGAACTCAGCAAAAGTACATCTCTACTCTTTGAGTTATACACCGAGAGGTATTCCATATAGTAACTTCAGTAATGTAAACTGAGACAAACCCAAATCCTTCTAACTATCCTACAACTTAAGGGATCTCAGTAGCAACAGCACCATTAACTCTTACTATCTTAGATTACAAAGAAAACACACAATGAGAACCAAATTCAATCAGCTTGAACTTTCTCTAGAAGGGCTCTTCTGATGCCCCAGCCTGCTACATATGCTTGTCCATCCTCCCTCACCCATAGTGAAATTATTCAGTAATTATTTGCCTTGCATACCACACTTTATGAATACTGGGTAATTCCTTTTTCCATCAATGAATCACTAGACATAGATCACTTAACATACCAAGGACAGAAGTAAACATTTTTTAGATTTATTCTATATGTATTAGTGTTTTGCCTGCATGTGTCTATGTATGTGTGTATGTGTGTATGTATGTGTGTATGTGTGGGATCTGCATTAGCAGAGGAGGAGATGCTCAGATTCAGATGGCGTCAGACATGTTTCTGGTATGCTGAGAGGTTACAAATATTGGGATAAAACTTATTTGGCATTATCTAATTGGGAGTTTCATATACATAAATATATTTAGTTAACTACTCAAGTTTAAGAGTCATGCTTTGCAGGGTATTTGGAAGGAGTGGGGGCTGGGCAGGAGAGAGAGACCCACAGGAACTTGGAGCAGAGGCCTGGCAGGGCGGTACTATATTTTAACCTTTTCCCACCACACACACACACACACACACACACACACACACACACACACACACACACACATATACATATACGTATATATGTTCAATACAAGAATGCCTATTGACTGCACAGGCCAGAAGAGGGCATCAGAGCCCCTAGAACTGGAGTTACAGATGGTTGCCAGGCAACTTGCAGATGCTGGGAATAGAGCCCAGTGCAGTCAGTGCTCTAAACTGCTGAGCTCTCTCTGTATATGGTAATCATCCAGAGGACAGATGAGCAGGTAAATCCAGACCCGCCGACCATCTCCAAAGCACAAAGGGACGCACCTGCGTACTATGGGACACAATCCTTAGGTTCTTTCTGTACTGTTCCGTGACAACCCTAACAAACCTTCACCACCAGCTTCCGGAAGCTGGAGATGAGGCCTGAGGCTAGAAGACAGAAGTGGATATCGCAGCAACAGGGTGCCATTAGAGAGGGCAGTGAGTGTTCTGACATCCAGAAAAGAAAAACACACATATTCTTCCCAAATTTAACATGTGAAGAGGGATATTGTCATAAATTAAAAGATAGGTCTGGAAGTGAACCAAAGCCCCAATTCAAGCCGGTTATGGAAACATTCAAAACTACGTTAATCATCACAGGAAACACAAATTTTCAGGAAGCTTCAAATGCCAAAAACACAATCAAGCTTTTCTTAAAAACAAACAAACAAACAAAAAACAAAAAACAAAAAAACAGACAAAAAAACCAAACCCCCACCATTTCATTTCCAAGTTCTCACTTCCCACCATTCCTCAGACCCTTACCCAATGCTTTTCTTTGTCCAGAGACTCCAGAGTCAAGTTGGGGCAGTAACCCTGGTATTCTACACCAGCAAGGGACACTCAGCTACCAATTTCTATCAATCTGATCAAAATACCAAGGAGCATCGATGCACCCGGGAGCATGAAGGAGAAAGGCAAACAGGTAAGCGTGCTCTGGTTAAAGCCTCTTAATGCATATAGTGCTGGGAATGGTCAGTTAAGCCAAAAACTGCCAAAATTATCTGTATTACCTAACACATTGAGGAAAATGGGTTTTACAATAGGTAGAGGCGACCAGCTATTCTGAGATGCTTATCTCAGAATAAATAGCACCCAGTACCAAAGGTTTAACTACTTAGACATACTAGTTTCTAAAAGGGGGAAAGGGGGAAAGAAAGAAAAGAACACCAAGGCGGTTCTCTACCTCGTGTAGTAAGTATTACCTCATGTGCAAAACAAAACTTGCTGAGAGGATGAGGGTAGGGCATGAGTCGTCCTCCTTGCCAGGGGCTGCTCACCATGAATCTTTGCAGTGCACTCTACAGGCACTGTACAGGCCTCCTGACAAGTCACCAAAGACCCCCTCGAGAAACAGACCATTCCGTTTTCAAATCCGCTCTAGCAGGGGATGTGGACCACGCCCCTTAGTTGCCCATCACCTCACTCTTGCTTTGTATGGAGAAAAACCTGGGATTGTCACTGCGTCCTGACAGCACACCTCAAGCGCCAGTGGGGTCAGTGGTTCAGGTATGGAGGCCATTGGGATGTTTAAAGCCTGTCACCAGAGGCTGAGACCCGCCCAGCAGCTAGGCTCCTTCCATTAAACAAAACTTTGAAAGACACAAATACGAATGAGAGTATCTGCATACATCCACCTCTGCACTGTGCAGAACAAACCCATCTCTAGCAGCCTCAACCCCAACACTGGGGGCACAGTGAATACGGAGCCTACTCTAGAATCTTCCAGCCAGTTTCAGAATTCAGGCACTCTGACTTAGATCTCTTTTTCTGCTACTTGAAACCTGAGTCTTACAGTAAGGTATCTTAAACATAATTGTACGGCTATTTAAAATAAGCCTTCAGCCAACAAATGTTAACTACTTAGTTATTAAAAAAAAAAGGAACAAAAAGATACAAAAAAGAAAAAAAGCCTAAAACTTTCTTTTCATTCCCTCACTTTAGATTATAGACCAGAGAAAAACACAAAACAAATCTTAAGAAATGAACAATTTTTGTAACAAAAGTAGAAAGCATATAATAGCAAGATGGCAGAAATACCAATTACATTTTAATTACCATTTGTGCTTTCATCTAGGAAGCATGTCCTCCACTGGAGAGGACCCAGTCTAACAGCTGCATTGCTTTTTCTACTTTCACAAACACTGGAAAGGTTAGCCAAAACTCGACTGGCTGCCGGCCAAGGCTTTATGATTATGCACTCTCAGCTCCCAGTGAGAATCGTGGGCTCAAGGAAGAGGGAGAGCCAAGCAGGGGGTGGGAGCTGGTCGTAATCACATGCAGGTGGGGAGTTTTCTCCATCTGCCAGAAAAATACCTTCCATATCCATTCTATTACCATTGGCCTTTATTAATTTAATTAGATAACTGCAAATGCTGTGTTTTTAGAACAACATTTAGAGACTTAACTGTGGAACAATTTTTCTTATATCAGATGCTGGACAGAAATAATGCTTCAAATATTTTCAGATGTAGAAGCAAACTAGTCTGTCTCTCACTCTCCTTGCATTTAACAATTGCTGAAATAAATCGAGAAGCAAATAAGCAGCTACTTCTCTTCTGTGTTTACTTCCCATTAAGCCAATGATGGATCAGAAACCTCTTGTTCTAATAGAATCTTGCGATTATCAATCCTTTAAATGTTTATATACACCAGATGGAGATAGATGGTCTAAGCACAGACTTTTCAATCTCATAAATCAGTAAAAATTAAAAATAAATAGAGGGACCAACTTGACTTCTCAGCTTTTATTTAAAGAACAAAAATTAAGCAAAATACCAGAAAATTAATATTTCCAACAGTAGATCAAACTGAAGAAGACAGTGCGCAGAGCAGTGCTCTCCCGAGGAACCCAACTCCAAAGTACCAAGGGAGAGGGGCAAGCCAACCTGAAAGAACTGGCCCAAGGGGCCAACAGACCGAAGACCATGGGCTCCAGATCTGAGCCCAGCTGCTCTAGCTTCTATGTTGTACAAAATGGTCATGACATGTCCTGTGTAGCTAATTAAGTAAAATTAAAATATACTTTAAAATTCACCTTTTCAACCCCACCACTTCTAATCCATTGGCACTCTACAGGACAGGATGGCTCAAGAGCCCAGGGGTGCAGAAACCCATCCTTGAGACCAAGCGTTGCCCACCATCTTGCTGGATCTGGCTCCCTCTGTGGAGCCCCATCTCCTTGGTGTGCTTCAGCATAAGCAGGCACAATAGCATAGGCATCTCAGATGGGACGCCAACGAGGAGCCCCCATCCCCAAGATGTGGAGAGCAGTATTTCAAAATGTAAGATGTTCCACACAAAATTCTTCCTATAACACAAGGAACAATTCTTAGGTGGTATCAGGTGGTTTTCATTGTACGGCATGGAAACGGGACTCAGCGCAAGGTGCGCTTGCAGGCTAATGGTAAAGGGCATGGCTTCTGTGACCCACCAACAAGTCGGTTGTTCCCTTGAGGAGAGACAGCTGTCAACATTCAGCTATTCCAACAGTGACGCACCAGGCTCACTATAAAATCCCAATCTAAACGACCAGCCTCTATTACCAGAGAGAAACAGCAACAACAAAATAAACCAAAAACCAACCAACTAAACAAAACAAAAACAAACAAACAAACAAAAGCCCAACTAACCAAATCCCAAAAGGGATTTTAATTAAGATATCCAATATGTAAACTAAAATCAATACTCTATGTCCACAGAAAACATGGCACAAAAGGCTTGGATAGGAAGAGAAGGGGAGGAGTTATATGGGGCTCTGTCAGGGGGACTGGGAGTGGGGGCTGCGGCAATCGGTATGTAAAATGAATAAATAAATCAATGGAAAAATAGTCAGAAAAAGAAGAAAAAGAAAAAGAAAGGAAGTAACAAGAGAGACAGGCTCCAGGTGGCAGGGGATTCACCGAAGACACCAGAGACATGCTAGCCACCACAGGGCAGCAGGCACACGCGCCCGCACACCTGGAACGCAGAGGCATGTCCTCTGCTGTGTGGCAGTGTGCAGATGGTTGCCTCTATGACGAACAAGTATGTGGTGGAGAGTTGGGAAGGGAACAGGAGGCACAATGGTGCACTGTGATGAGAGGAACTCGGAGCTCAAGGGTGGAGAGGGGCAGCCTGAGGTGAGCAGCCTGTGCTGCTGTCAAGGGCTGGGGCCAGCAGGGCTGTGGCCCTGAGGCAGCAGAGGTCTTTTTAACGTCCATGGCTCATGTTACCACCAAAGGCCATGCAGACATCCTTGCCCGGGGTTGTCTCCTGTGTTATATTGTGATGTCTGAGGGCTGAGCTGGCCTGCAGAGCTGGTTCCACTGCTGTGGCACTGAGGAGAGCCAGCCTCACTGCTCATTTGGGCAGCTCGGGAGAGCTGGCCTTGAGGGTGAGGGTGAGAGACAGCCCCACTTTTCACTGGCTGCAGCACTTGAGGGAGCAGGTAATGCCTTGCACCTCACCTGGGCAGCACAGTAGAGTTGGCTCTGGTGTCCTGGTGGGAGAGCCAGTTCCACCCCTTGCCAGCTGCTCTAAGCAGGATAGGTGGCCTTACTCCTGCCTGGGCAAAGCAAGAGAGATCACCCCCGGGTGTGTGCGTGCGTGCGTGTGTGTGTGTGTGTGTGTGCAGGTGTAGGAGAGAGCTGGTGGGCTGGACAACGCACCACCATCCAGGGCTGTGATGCCCCACCCCAACATCTGTGCAATCTGTGAACTGCTGGAACACATTTAGGGGCCTGCCCTATATATCCAAAACTACAGGATCTCCATGACCCAGGGCAATAACAGGACATCAGAGAGGAATCCCTGTGAGGATCCAGTATTGATATGGTAGCAGAACCCAGAGGCCTCATTACCACACCAATGACTCAATGAAATGAACATCTGCAAGTAAAGCTGTTTGAGCAAAAGGTATCCTGTGTGACAGTGACATACCACAGCTTCCACTGTGGGATTGTGTGTGTGTGTGTGTTTATTGTTATTTTATTTCTGGGGAAAGAGTGCTTCAGAACAAGTCCAATATGGAGGGACAGGAGATGAGTAAGATTTGGTTGCAGGATGTGAAAGTCACAAAGAATCAATAAAAAGTTAAAAAAAATAGGAAGTAACAAAGTGTGAACCTTATGATTCTATGTTTCTTTTAAAATATGCACTGAATATGAAATATTACAAGTAAAAATATTAAAAGTAACTAATACGGGGTGGTGGAATTAAATACCATTTAAAATTCCTTATTTTTAAACTATATTTCTTTTCGTTTCTTCTATAAAGAATTTTTGTATGAAATGAAAAATTTTAAGTTTTTGTGCAAGTAGGATTCCAATATGGTATACAGTTTCTCGGACACACCAGCACTGTCTTAGATAACGGCAGACCTGTCTTAGATAACAAGGCTTTCCACAACAGGAATATTCTAGACCGATGGAGGACAAGCATCCCTGAGGGGTCCTTGAGCTCTGAACCCCAAATTCCTGCCTGATTGCTCATTCTCCTAGAGACAAGAGCCTTGAGCTGCTTATCACCCATTCATGATGACCTGAGGCTTTCAAAGCAGTACTCTGAAGTGTAGGCTGATCAAATAAGTCCCATCCCCTGTGACAAATCCCCAGTGTCTCTGGGGACATGTCCACAGCTGTGTCCTCCGCATCATGCTCACACAAGCCTCCCTTCATGCTCACACAAGTGCTCACACAGGCCTCCCCTCATGCTCACACAAGCCTCCCCTCACGCTCACACAGGCCTCCCCTCATGCTCACACAAGCCTCCCTTCATGCTCACACAAGTGCTCACACAGGCCTCCCCTCACGCTCACACAAGCTGAGGATTTCTGACTACATACTTCAGTCTCCTCACCTACTCTGGCATGCCTTACAGGAGGGCAGCTGCTGACCTTCTCCTGCCCTTCTTGAATTTAAGCAGGTTGGGTGTGACACAACAAATTCAGGAGGGGTAAACAAGTGGAGAGGGGCTTATCTGAGCATTTTCTAGAATACAAACACAGTTTTGTTATAACTAACATAGACTATACTGTGCATTATATAGCTTAAGCTTTCACATACACATATACCTCAGAAACAACCACCACAATAAAAAACAAAACAAAACAAAAAACCAGGTCAATCACTGTATTCCTCCTGTCTACATACAACTACGATCTGCTTTCTGTTGCTGTAATCTACATTCTCTCTCTCTATGGAATGAATGAATATATATATATATTCACATTTCATACATATATACCTATATGAAAAAGGCAAGTACTTAAATGAATCAGAAAGAGCCTCTTAAAGGTGTTTTTTTAATTTTTGTTTTGTTTTGTAGAGAGACAATGTCTTTCTACACAGCCCTGACTGCCCTGGACTCACAGAGAAGAGACCTTCCTGCTTCCACTTGCCAGCTTCTGGCTTTAAATGCGTTTGTCTGGTTCCTTTCTTTCCCTTTCCCTTTCTTTCCCTTTCCTTTTCCCTTTCTTCTTTCTTTCTTTCTTTCTCTTTCTTTCTTTCTTTCTTTCTTTCTTTCTTTCTTTCTTTCTTTCTTTCTTTCTTTCTTTTCTTTCTTTCTTTCCCTCTCTCTTTCTCTCTCTCTCTCTTTTTCTTTCTTTTTCTTTCTTTCTTTTCTTTTTTGAGACAGAATCTGACTATGTCAACCAGGCTGTCCTAAAACTCAAGGGATCTGCCTGACTTTGCTGGGATTAAAGGTGTGATCCACCTCCCTCAGCACCATTTCTTGAGTGAATTGTTGCCACATCTACCTGATTAGTTTCTCAACTTATAATTTGAAGCTATTGCAAAACTCATCCTCTTCCTCATGTAGCTTAAGGGGGCTTTTAAAAACGTTTCTTTTATTTTTATTATTGTTTTTATGTGTGTGGGTATTTTGTGCATGCATGTCTATGCACTGCTTGATGTCTGGTACCCATAAAGGCCAGAAGAGGGCATCAGATACCCTGGTACTGGAGTTACAGATGGTTATGAACTGCTAAACCTGGTTCAAACACAAATCCTCTGGAAGAAGGGCAGTTTTCTTTCTTTTTTTCTTTTCTTTTCTTTCTTTTCTTTCTTTTTTTCTTAATTTGTTTTTTCGAGACAGGGTTTCTCTGTGTAGCCCTGGCTGTCCTGGAACTCACTCTGTAGACCAGGCTCAAACGCAGAAATCTTCCTGCCTCTGTCTCCCAAGTGCTGGGATTAAAGGCGTGTGCCACCACTGCCCAGCTAGAGGGCCAGTTTTCTTAACCACTGAGCCCTCTTTCCAGCCCTTGAATAGGTCTTGAAAGACATAGAAAACTAAACAAAAAGCTTTCAGTGCCCTGCACTGTCTTTTGAGTAGGGGGCTTTTTGCCTTACCTCAGCTTCCTCATTCTTCAACATCTCCCTCTGTTCTACATAACAGAGCAGTCCTCAGTAAAACAGTGTTCCTATTTCCTGGCTTCATGACCTTGTTTTTTTCCATCTACCCAGCTAATAGTCATTCTGGAGAGTCAGGGCAAGCCTCCTCTCTCTTTAAAAGCTTTGAAGAAAATCTTTCCATTTTCCACCTAGATAAGATAAGCCCACTGTGTGACCACACATGCCTAGAATTGTTCGCTCCTCCGAGCATTCACCACATATTACATTGCACCCCAGAAGTAAGAGATTCCCAGGACGTGCTTAACATTCTAACTGAAGTCTCTCACCTATCTTTTACAAAACACCCAAAGGGGTCAACTTAGTGCTACAAAATACATTCAAGGAAATTCAAGCCCTGCTTGTGCAATTTTGAGAGATCCTACTTCAAAATAAAAAGTGAGAAAGGGGCTTAGATGTGTCTCCGAGACTCAGAGATCTGCTTGCCTCTGCCTCCCGAGTACTCAGTGTGTGATACCACTGCCCAACTTTTTTCTATAGAAATGTGTCATCTGGATTTATCCTGCAATCAAAATACGTCAAAAGATAAGTTTTTAATTTTATTTTGTTTAATTAGAGGAAGGATAAATGAAATCACACAGAAACTAGCAGGAGGTGATCAGGGCAGCCAATGCAACCTGAAAAAAGGGTCCAAATCATCCTCAACTCCCACACCCAGGCTGTGTGGCCACACAGGACCTGTGACACACCACCTTTTCAAATGAACCAAGAAATAGTCTTTGGGGTGAAACTGGAGACCACAGTTTGCTGCCAAAAAAAAGAAGAAAAAAAAAAGGGAAAGAAAGGGATTTTAGGAAGGAGACTGCAATCCGAGTCAGATGCCACAGCGGTTTAGGTGAAACCAGAGAACGGCTGTTGCTGAGGGACACAAGGGGCTTTTGACCTCCGGTCTACTCCTACCTCTGGCCGCCTCTAACCATAAAGAAATCAGCTCACCTCCCTGGTTTCTGGTTTCTTCATGTGAAAGATATGGTGTGGTAATAAGGCCAGTGGTTCCCAACTTGGTTGCTTACTAGAATCACCTGAACTTAAATTTCTGTCCTAACCACCTTCCATGTTCCTGCTTGCAGAAGTCCCTGTTCTAACCTAGCTCTCAGAGCTCGGAAGAGTTTAAAGCCTGGCAGAATAAAAGCAAGTGATGGGCATAATTCAAAATAGTAAAGGACCCAAGCAAATGTTCCTGTTAGCAGGAGCCCCTGGCCGTGGGAAGGGGAGGAACAGTTGGAACTGACAAGCAGCACAGCAGGGCAAGCTCTCCCTTAGCACAGATCCCAGCAGCACAGAAAACCAAGTCCGATGGCACTGGGGAGGCGAATCAAGCAGATCAGGAGACAATAGTCACCCTCAGTAGGTATGGTGAATTCAAGCCAGGGCTAGGATTAGGAAGTGTGGCCTTGTTGGAAGAGCTGTCCCTGGAGGCAGGCTTTGAGGTTTCAAAAGGCTCTCTCCATTCCTCTTGTTTGTTTTCTCTCTGCCTCCTACTTGCAGATCAAGAAGTGAGACCTCAGCTATTCCTGCTGCCAAGCCTTTTTTCTGCCATAGTAGACAATTAACCCTTTAAAACCATAAGGTCAAATTAGACACTTTCTTTTTAAAGTTGTCTTAGTCTTTGTGTCTTATCACAGCAATAGAAAAGTAAGATAGTAGACAAGATCAAACCACAAAGCAAGCTCCCGTTACTCAGAAAGCCTAACACCGGCATTCCTGAACTCTTGCACTATGCATGCATGCTTGTGGCCAGAGCTCTGCCTACGCACTCACTCCCAGTCCCACCTGCACATGTTGGCTTCTTTTTGGTAGGCTCAGAAAAGTCACAGATACGGTTTCTGGGGAGGTGCTAATGTCCAAAATACAAGTGTGAGCAAGGCCCAGCAGAGAGCCTTGAGGGCAAACCACTGGCCTCAAGACAGCCTCTGCAGGGAAGGTTTCTCATTCTTATCAGAGGACCTGTGGAGGAAGGCACAGCCTAGATAATCCACATACTTTACTGCATTCCTTTTCCTCTAACTCATTCTTTCACAGCCTTAAGTGTGCTTGAATCTTATGTCATTATGTCTAAAAAAATTGTGACTCACTTTTTTTTCACCTCCCTGGACCCTCAAAAGATGGAGTCTACAATGGAAGTTCATTTTTCTGGAAACATGTGTTAGCTCTGTCCTTGACTCCCACAAACTGAGAAGTGGGGTTAGGGGTGAGAGGAGGCCAAAGGGTCTTCCTACAGCGGAGTTAGGTGACATGCACTGTCACCTACCACCATGGCCCGCATGTGTGCGAGAGTTGACATTTGCCTGCCATTACGTTCTAGCCACACTTCTCAGGCCAGCTGGCTTCCAATGGGAAATTTCTGTGAGATCCATACACACTGCTCCAGGGCTTCTGCTGCCCAAACGATCACTAAGCAGAAGACTACTTTAAAAATATGTGGTAATTCAGATGTGGGGCAAATCCCATGAGATGAGCTTTAAGTTTGCCCTTCCTGTGTCAGACTTCTCAAATGTTCACAGCTCACCCCATGTTCTGCTGACGGTCTACAGTCATCCTGGATCTAGGCTGTCCAGCCCAAACTTTTGCTAGTATGTAAAACTGTCTATCTGTGCTGTCTAATATGGAGCCACAACCCAAATGGGCGACTGAGCATTTGAAAGGCAGCCAGTATGCTGAGAACAGATTATCTAAATTCATTTTGTTTGATTTAATTTAAATATAATTAGACTCCTGGGGCTTGAGGCCATTCTAGTGGACAATACTGGTTAGGCCCCGATTCTGAGAACAGGCCAGAGGATAGATTGTAGGAAACACCCAAAGAGCTCTCCTAAGTCCCTGTGCCTATGCTGTACCCTAGTCAATAAAATCAGGTCCTTTGCGAATGAGACCCAGACAGTTTTTAAGGTTCTTCAATAACACCACTAGGGGCTAACCTGAGAATTACTGCTCTAAATATCAAATATACTTTGAGCAGCAGCCACACAACTGCAAACGGTAACATACGAACAATTAGCCCAAGCAACTGCACCTATTATGTAAATAATTTTTTGATGCATGGCAGACTGCTCACTTGTTAAAAGTAAAGTAAGTGCTTGGCCTCTAAAGAAATTAATTAGAAAAGAAAAACTCAGAAAAGACCCCCCCAAAAGGATTTTTTCATGTAATTACCAGCAGCCAAAGCCTGCCTAGCAGAGCGTCACTTTCTCACTTTTTAACAACCACGGACCTCAAATCTAACATTTTGAACAGACATCTCTAACTGGATTTCTCCCCTTAGCCTCTGCTCTCTGTGCCTATGAAAAACTCTGTATCACTCTGTATTTTTCTTCGAAGGATACATCTGTGCCTTTTCCATGGACATATTCAATTTCTTGAATGGTAGCAATTAAAAACCAGGTATTGGTGTAAAGTCTTGCTCTGGTTCACACTTCTCCAGCAGGCCCAGCTTCAAGCTCCACTTGCCATTACTGACTTCACCAAATGGACCATAAACCTTGTGAAGCTTCTGCTAGAAAATCTGACTTAGTAGAGGCATCATCCACGATGTAAAGAGCACACCGACACTCAGGTTTCTCTCCTCTACTCTTCCAATGAACATTTCCTAAAGGCATGGAGTGCTCTTCATGGGGGCAGGGTGGGGAGGGGGTGGGGTGTTGGCAGTCTTCCAAAAGCTCAGGGGCATGTTCAAAGCAGCACTGCCTAGCAGGAAGGCTCTCCATGGACATGTCAGGTAAATGTGACTCAACGCTACACTCTCTTCTCCCAACTGCTAGCACAGTCACCCAGTCACAAAACTCATATCTGAAGTTGTCAGGCACACCAACCAACCAACTCCCCCCCTAAGAGAAACCTGGCTGCGGCCATTTACACTCACTGCCAAGAACTGCTTACAGAACAAGTATAATTACTGTTGCTATGGAAATCAGACTGAACTCCTCTCCATCTTAGCCTGAGTGGGAACCCAGCAGCACCCACTCACCATCAACCTCTCAACTGCTCACCTCAACAGAAGGCGGAATCTGGACTTTTTAACAAGTTAAAATGGCACTCACAATAGGATCCAGCCTACACTAGATGTGGGGTATGAGGGATAGGGCAAAAGTTTCTGCCTATATAACCCAGATTCTCAGATAAAGACTGGCTATCAATTAAAACTGGTCTTAGATTTAAGAAATAAACTTCAACATAAGCTCTAAAATCTGTATGAGAAATACTTTAAAAGATGTTATTTATCTGACATCCAAATGTAACGGAACATTCTGGGTTTTCTGTTTTGTTTTCAGTTTTGTTTTCCCTCAGTGTGCATCTACACACATCCATATGCTGGGAGGCAGAAAGACTGCGAGGAGGAAGGCTCAGTCTTCTCTCCCACCTACTCCCCCACCCAACCATTCCATTATCTTAGGATCAGCTGGAAAGAACTAATCCTCTGCTGGAGAAACTAATTAACTACTGCTACCTGATAAATGAGTGCCCAGGCTTCTGTATACCAATATGCTAATTATATACCTAAGTGCCAAATACACAAGCGACTGACAAACTAATGGTAATGTTTTACTTTCCTGAATAAAAACTCATCAAAACAGTTAGGTTGGAGCAGGTGTCATGAATGAAAGAAGCAACTGATTGGTAGATGTTATTATTCAACAAAATTAATAACATAATTTGTTTTGGAAAAATAACAAAGACAATAGGAACAAACAGTACAGAATTCTGTTATGTGACATATCTTAAGTCATAATTTCTAAAGTAGCTAAAATCTCTTTCCCCCTCCCCCCCAACTTAATCTTTAACCTTTTATTGATTCTTTGTTTCACATCATGCACCACACTAATCTTTGTGTCCCCTCACCCTTGCAACCTCCTCCCCAAATAAAATAACACACTAACAAACACAGTAAAGCAAAAACATTCTCATCATGGAAGCTGTAGTGTGTCAGTGTGTCCCACAGTAGATCCTTCTGTCTTCACATCTTCACTTGCAAATATTCATCACAAAGAGCCATATGTCTGGTTCAAGATCTCTGACTTCTGTGACACCATCAATCCTAGATCTTCATGTGGACTCCTTATGGTCATCCTGTTGTTGCCCTGTCGTGGAGATCCTGTAGCTCTGGATCAGTAGGACTGGCCTTTTCACATGTCCAAACCATTTGTAGATGATACAGATTGTGGAGTGGGTCAGGGCCAGTTCTCTTGACTGCTGCAGGTGGTGAGGGGCTAAGCAATCGTCATGGTCTTCCTCTTCTTCTTCTTCTTCTTCTTCTTCTTATTATTATTATCCAAAGAACATCCTGAGGACTTTACATGTATTTCTTTACTTTATCCAGTATTTGGCTCATTTTAAGATGTAGAAATAGCAAGACAAGATTAGGCAACTTGTTGAGACTAGGATGTCCACATGACATCGTTTGTCTAAGTCAGTCTTAGTTTACCTGTTCTGGTCCAGTGTTCCTCAAGTTAGTTATTCAGCTGGTTACACAATTATTACTAAAGGCCTTACCACAAAGTAGAGTGGGCAGTGTGGCTTCAGTAAGAATTCAGCTGCTGTGAGACACTCCTCTAATACTGTAATACTCTGATATTTGCTGTTCACTGAGCAGGATGAGGTTAGACCCGAGGGGTGCAAGGTCCACTCTTCCTTCCCTAGCACACCCTATATGTCCAATGTGGTTAAACGGATTCCAAGTGGTGGTGGTTCTCAAAAGTCCTGCTTCTCAGGGCTTCCGTCTTACCTCCTTTGGGCAGAGGAGATTTCCCCATCAGTCTCCACTCAAACACAGAGCTGAGAAGTTATAAACATACCTACTATGTCAAAAGAAAGCTTAACAAGCCACTCTCCTAATAAGGAATGACCTTCATCTTCCTTCAGCCTGGCCTGGAAAGCCAGGCCAGAGTTATCTGTTACTGTCTTTAAGATAAAAGCATCAGGTGCTGCCTGTGCTTTTACGTCCAGATATAATAGGCTTTCCTCCCTCACCCCCTAGTGTGTGTGTGTGTGTATTATATGTGTGTGCATTGTGTGTGCACATTACACACATACATGTGAGCTGCCATGTGAGTGCTGGGAATGAACTCAGCTTCCTCTGGAAGAGCAATCAGTGCTTTCGACTGCTGAGCCATTTGTCCATGCCCTCTTCTTTTGCTTCCCTGGCCCAACCTGTACTGTTCTGGTACAGTTAGTAATGCTTAACCATTAACACCGACTTAATGGCATGGAAGCAGAAGACACGAGCACACTTAGGAGGCCCACCCCATCTATTTAATTTTAAAATGTAACACAAGCGGCCCCACGGAGTGGAGGGACGGCCTATCAGGGCCAGCGCTGTAACAGTCACAAGGACACTGACTTAATAGTCAGAGTTGCAGCCTTCACACTGTGTTAGGGTACGGGACCTCAGCCGCCTTGAGCTTTACTTTCTCTTTGGTACAATGCCATGGGTACATTAACATCTACAGAATGGTGCCCAGCCCTCGAATTTCCAATTCTATATTGTTCCTATGATTCTTTTTGATCATAACCTGCAGCTTGCACTGAGAAAATGCTAGTCTTCCACAGAACTTTCTAACAGTTAATATTCTAACTGATCCACAGGGCAGTCCTGAAGGAAC
Organism: Apodemus sylvaticus; assembly: GCF_947179515.1. Taxonomy (NCBI): domain Eukaryota; kingdom Metazoa; phylum Chordata; class Mammalia; order Rodentia; family Muridae; genus Apodemus; species Apodemus sylvaticus. The sequence continues at coordinate 105,832,546 of NC_067482.1, forward strand.
CTCATTCCAAGGTCTCAAAGGTGAAGAACTAACTCTCCCTCGACATTCCTACACTAGGCATGCTGCTGATGTCAGTAATGCCAAACGCACAGGGTGAAGGTGCCAAGGCAGGAGGCCCATGAGTCTGAAGACAGCTTGTGTTGTCCCTGAATCAAAAACCAAACAAGCTGGGCTGGAAAGGTGGTTCCATCAGCAAAGTACTTGCAATACAAGCATGAGGACCTGAGTTCAACCCCCAACACATCTATAGAGTGCAGTGCAGCAGCCTGCCTGTCATAATTACTGTGCTGGGAGGACAGCATGAGGATCTGTTCCTTGCCAGTTAGCCAATCAGTGAGCTCCAGGTTCAATATGAGACCTTACCTAAAAGAGTAAAGTGGACAATCTATTAACAAAGACACCTAATGTTGACTATGTACACGCATAGACACACACAGAGACAGACAGACAGACAGGCAGGCAGGCAGGCAGGCAGACAGACAGACAGACAGACACATACACACACACACACCAGCAGACACAGCTTTTTCCACTGAGCAAAATTGTGTACCCCCCCCTCTTCCTTAGAAAACATGGTTCTGACCAGTTCTGTAGAAAAAAAAAAAAAGACTTTTCTCACGTGTTTCCTTAACACATAAACTTGACTCCTGCTAGACTAGGTCAGGTAAAACATGTTCTTTAATGCTGAATTTTGTGGAGTGTTATTTTCCTGCAATACTAAAATCAACAAAAGGGACAAGACTAGGAGCCATGGCTTTCAAGGTTTCCTCTGCTGCCTTTGAAGATGAGTTTATTGACAGGTCCATGGAAAATAGAAGAAAAAAATTTGGAAGAAAGGTAAGTTAACTGGGAGAGCTAGAGATATACTTGTGGTCAAGAACCAGCGATTGCCCACCCTTTGTTTGTATCTACTCTCAAAGGAAAAAAACAACACAAAACCACCTGAACTCTCAGTCTAGATTGCATATACTTTCTAACAGAAATTGAATTTATGGCTAGAAGAAAAAGGGGGAGGGTCTGCACAAGGTTAAAGGTCTACAGAGTGGTGATTATTTGGTTTTGCTCAGACAAATTTACAAAACAGGTGGGGCTACTTATAACCATAATTTTATCATGTGAGGTTTACAGCCACATAGTGAAAACTTCCACTGAGATTTCTTATTTCCACAAGCATAAAACCCAAAGTTGTATTCCCAGCTTATCAGCACCTTCATTTTAAAATTTCTAGAAAAGTTGTGTGTGGGGCTATGTGTTAAATCCAATTCTCCTAGTATAATCATGGTCATTATGATTTTGTTTGTCTTTTTCCTGTCAATGTTAAGTTTAGAACATAAAAACCATCAAATTGGGGGAGGAGCCCTATACAGACGTATAACCAATTATGACTAAATTTTTATTAACACGGGGATTGGGGAAACGGCCCAGGTGGTAAAGTGCTGGCCATGCATGAGGACCTTGAATTCAGGCCCCTGAGACCCACATAAGAGCCAGTCATGGACATGTGCGTTAATAATCCCAGTGCTAGGGATTCTTGGGCTTGCTGATCAGCTGGCCTAGCGGTATCAGCGAGCTCTGAAAAAAATAAGAGTTTAGGAAGAAACCGAACATCAGCCTCTGGCGTCTACAAGCACATGCACACATGTGCACAGCTGTACACACACGAATAAGTATTCACCCATGTCTGCCTTCCCACAATTGAATAACCCTGCCGAGAGTCTATTTTGTAATAAAACAAATTAGTCTTTTCAAACAGTCAACTGTTCTAACAGCAAAGCCAAAGTTTCTTCCCAAGGCAAGTAATATTAAAATATATTTCTAATATTTGTGCTTCGTACGACATACATTTTATAAACTCAATGCCTAGGACAGATTATAGTAAAATAACAATTCCAATGTCAGGTAAGTTTAGGAAACATTGTATGTGACTCTTCCTGCTACAAATTAACAGTCTCTGTAAAGTTCTTCATTCAAGAAACATTATATTTAACTTAGCCTACAATTCAGTTATTTTCTAATAACATAGCCTTTTTACATAAGAGTATGCTAACATACTGAAAAGCTAGTGTGTTTTAAGGAACATAATTGGAAATGCTCAATTAAGTCATATTATTGACATGTCTTGTTAGCAACTTCTAAAGCACACATATATCCAGTTTCTTTAGGGTTATTGCTGCCTGCTCTTCTTACAGTAGGGCTGGGCTCATGACTTGTTTTGACTAAGTAGTCTAACTTTTTACACCTGTCAGCAAAAGTTGCTGACTGAGAACACAGTGGGCAGAAATCCTGCCATCCTCTGACAGACATGTAGCATGAGTAAGAACTGCACCAATGTGGCTCATCTCTGGTACCATTTGCTGTTCTGTTGTGCCACCTTCACAGACATGAAAATAAAGCCACATGTATAGAGAGATAGTGGAGGACAAGGAGACAGGAGAAGAGAACACACTGTGGTCTAAAGAACTCTACACCAAGCAGTAAAGATCAGCATGCTAAGACATCGGCATGTTTAACAGCAAATTCAGGGTGATCAAGCTTCTTTGCATAGCTTTAGTGAGAGAGAAAAATATTAGGGTGGTGAGGGCGGTAACAACATCAATAAGTACTCATATGTGCCCGACCCTGGGAACCGATGTGCCCAGGCTGTCCTGATACTGTGATGGTTGGCAGATGAAGACCTGGCATTGCTCCCTTTCAAAGCTCTCCCACAGGTCCAAGATCATGCTGAATTTCATAATTTGCCTAATACCAAAACAAATGGGAGTCATATGACTGTGTCCACATTCTTTCTACTCACTACCAGTCTAAATTAGCAGAAAAACATAAATTAAAATTTTAAAAAACGTTTTGAGTTTCATTACTCTGATAATCTGTGTAGATTGCAAAAGCCGCAGAATGAAAACCTGTCACCAAGTGGAAAGCCCTGAGCTTTGACGGAGCATAAGCCTCCTACAGTTAACATTCTGTTTGCAAGAGATATGGGCACTTCAAAAACAAAGCACATATTAGTCATAGAATACTAGAACACAGAGAAAAATAGAGACGAAAATAACAAGCGATCCTCTCATCCCTGGCCTCGAGCATCAGGTGTGCTCTTATCTACTTTCCTTTGCGTGTTTTCTACATGGTTGAGATCATAGTACTTAAATCACTGTATGTTCTGCTTTCCCCCAGATGAAAAAGCTTCTCGTTTCTAAACGAGGTCTTTGTCTAAACACTTCTATTAACTTATTTATCCCAACAACGATCCTAACTGGCCTGTACAAGTCTTACACCATCCTATAGGTAAAATAATTAACTTAGCTAAGATTACTCTTGCTGCAATGAAACACCATGACCAAAAGTGACTTGGGACGTTATGGCTTATTTCGCCTACACTTCCACATCTTTGTTCATTATCTAAGCAAGTCAGGGAAGGAATCAAAGGAAGCTGATGCAGAGGCCGTGGAGGGTGCTGCTTACTGGCTGGCTTCTCATGGTTTGCTCACCTGCTTTCTTACAGAACACAGGAAGGATCACGTGCCCAGGGACAGCATCATCCACAATGTGCTGGGCCCTCCCCATGAATCACTAATTTAAAAAATGCCTCACAGGCTTGCCTACAACTTGATCTTACGGAGGCATTTTCTTAATTGAGGTTCCCTACTCTCAGATGAATCTAGATTGTGACAAGTTAAAATAAAACCTAGGCAGGACAGTAACTGAGGCAGAAAGGGTTAATGCTTAAAGAAGATTACTAGGTTCAGTTGTACACAGCTGGGAATTCAATAGCAAGCAGCACAGCCCAGGGCTAGCACTCTACACTACCACACTATATAACATCTGTGATAGTCTGTCCCCTAATTTACCAACATGCACAATTGAGCTATTAGCTAACACTAAAAATATTATAATATACACCTCTCATAGACATCTGAGGCTCTACTCAAAGTCTATTACCATCCCAACGAGTTCCATTTATTTCCAGCAGGCTGACAACAGCTGAAGAAACATCTGACTGGCTTGCATTTCATAAAGCAATTCACTGCTCTGCCTTCCCATGGTATGACTTCCATGTGGCCCTCACCTGTGCACTCCACTGCCAACTGCACGTTTCAGTAGCTCCATTTGCTTTCACACTGTACAAGGGCCAAGGAACATTCCAAGTCTGTTCCCTGTGACCCCCAACATAGACAAGCAAATTCCACAAATTCCTTTATCTCTAGAATATCGTATGCTATTACAGAGCAAGTAGACGAGGGGTATCTTTTAAGGTTGAAGGGGATGCATGGTTGATCCAAGGGGGCAACAGGCCTGAGATGATCAGATAACAGTGTACTTAGTGAACGGAAGTAAGAGATTACAGCTCCCATCACAACTCACTCGCCATCATCCAAGGACACTTCAGACATCATACAAAATGGAAGGCAAGAATAAAACAAGGATACAACAACAGAGGAGATGTCAGCAGTAAGCCAACTTTGCTTTCTAACAGCACCACAACAGTACCATGGAAAATGCATCTTCCAACTAAAAATAAAGGATCAAACATATGCAAAACATATGAAGCTATCTGGGGCTGAGTGCTTGCCGCAAACACACAAAGCCCTGTGTTCACTCACCAGCACCACTACACACACTCAGCCCCAAATACAGAAGCTGCTTCCATAGTCCCGTGTTGTAAAATATATATATATATATTTAGAATAGATAACTTATCTATTCTAAAAGTATACCTAAATTCAACTTATTGACCAAAAGGAGTAATAATTTTAGAACAAAAAATGTATATACAAGTCAGTTACATAGGTAGGGGTGCTTTTCAATAAGGTATACTTGGAATATACGTAAGATACTGAAAACAACAAAAGCAACAAGATTTAGAGTACATTAAAGGCACAGAGAAAGCAGCTATATGTAAGATACTCCAACTAGCTATAAAATTATAATTAAAAATTGTAAGTTACCTACATTCAAATTTCTATTATGCATTTAAGTCTACACACTCACATGCCATCTTATATATTTCAAGAAACTTTAGTAGTTTGATTTATCTGAAATCCCACAGAGCTCACTCACTGCTTTCACAAAAAGTCCCTAACCTGATTCTCCTTTTATTCACTAAATATTGCATTTTAAAAAGAATTTTATCTGCAGAATCCTCAAACTACCTGCTCTTTGGGTTATCCTGAGGTCAGCTCCCATCTCTCCGCATAGGCTCTCCCAGCTCTTACCCTTCCATCGTGAGGCCACACCTGTACAGGACCCATCGTAAAGAAAGCTCTCTAAGGTACTTTGTTTTTACTAGTTTGACTTTAAAAACATGACTTTCTACTGGAAAGAACTAAAAGAACACAGATGCAAAATTAATATAACATATAATGTGTTTGCTTTCTTATACACCAAGACCACCTGACACAGTGAGTTGGACCCTTTTACATCAATCACTAACCAAAAAAAAAAATGTTTCATGGGCTGGCCTACATTAATTGACATTCTCACTACTCAAATTATACTAGCTTGGGTCAAATTAACAAAAAACTAACCAGGATAATACAATACTAACTAGTACCAGGTACTCCAGACAAATTATCAATGAATATGTCAGTAAAACCAAAGAAAGTAAGACTCCACAGGATGGTATCCAATGCTCTTTATGTAAAGTGTCAGAACCCTGATTTTAACTTAAGTCATAAATCAGCATATTTACAGCAAGTGGCAAGTGCTGGAGCAGAACCACGGTGAGACATATGGAAGGCACTAGTGAGCAGCCCAGGAAAGGCACGCATCCTGCCATTTGCACGGAGGCAACTTAGTCCCAAACTCACACTGAACCCCAAATGAATATCAGAATGTTGTTCTGAGTGGGGAGTGTGATGCCTTACTGCTTAAAATAGGTGCAGTGCTTAAAGGAGAAAAATTAAAATCTTCACTTGCTTAAAGACCTTAAAGACATATATGCTTAAAGACTACCGCAAGAAAAAGCAAACCACCAAGATAAAAGGAAGGCAATCACCCCCACTTCCTAGTAGTTCATTTATATGAGCAGTTTTGCTCCTGTCAAGCGACACTTTGAAGACAGTTTGTTAACCTACAGCTATTTTAAGGCAGGCCAAAGTTGCAGTAGTGCCTATCACACAGCTTGAGCCCAATCTTTTGGCAGGGCTCCAACACATTCCAACGCCTTCTCTCCAGCCCTGCTAGAGTCACATCCCGTCCATCGCTAAAGGCACACTGGGTAATATGCTGCTACATTTCACCACACGCTGCCATGTGTCCCCATCAACTCACTCTGAACAAGGCCTTGCTAGGAAAAAACTCAGGCCACCATTGTGCAGATGCAGTTTAGTCCAAATATACAACTTATACTGCCTGCCCAACAAATATAGTGTGTGATGTTAGAAGAAATACCCTGTGTTTGCTCACAGGAGCTGAAGACTCTCTAGCTGTAAGGAAGGCACAAACATGGAAAAGAAAGACCAAATCATAAGAAGGACACTGGACCTCCGATGCTTAGCCCTAGGCGGGTGGGCCCTGCCTGCACTTGTAACACATACTATTAACTGGGTGCAGTGCAAAAGATGATTCCAGTTTTTAATGTGCTCCATTATTACCAAGAAAAGTTGAACATAATAATACATCTTGTAAGCCGGGCGGTGGTGGTGCACGCCTGTAATCCCAGCACTCTGGGAGGCAGAGGCAGGTGGATTTCTGAGTTCGAGGCCAGTCTGGTCTACAGAGTGAGTTCCAGGACAGCCAGGGCTATACAGAGAAACCCTGTCTCGAAAAAACCAAATCCAAAAAACAAAAAACAAACAAACAAACAAAAAAATACATCTTGTAAAAGTCGAGCATTGTTACCTAGTTGTTAATATTTGTAGAAAAAATAAAGTCCTCTTCAAAACCAAACTGGAATGGCTAGCCACATGTTGCAACATTCCATTCTGTGGAGAAAATATATCTTATGAGCACATTTGAGACTTTTGCTCTGCACAGCTGCCAAACATTCCAACACTAGGCCAGCTACAGATTCATGTGTTACATTAAATGTCTACTAAAAGTAGAAAATACTGAGGACCAATTCTGAAGTATGATCCATTCAAGTCACAATTTCATGTAATCAAATTTCCTTTTGCAAGAGGCAGCCCAGCAATAATATATGCTACAATTAATATGTGCACACACATGAACACTAATAATTCATAAGAAAATACATACAAAATAATGACTGATATACATAAATAACTTTCTTTAAAATAAGATGTAAATTGGCCTCATCTTTTGTTATGCTTTCCCCCTTCAAGGACCAAGCAAGTTTATAGAACTCCTCTGAATGCCGATGTTCAAGCCGTCAGAAATAAAATACAAGTAAGAAATTAGCTGATTATCAAGGAAAGTGGATAATTCCTTTAGGAACAGGTTTTGATCTTAAAACAAGCAAACAGATCGACCACGAAACCCTACCTTTAAAATAACCAAAAGCCTTTTAAAAGTTCTCTTCAGAAACAAACCAGAATGGTTAACCTCATACTGGTAGATTTCATGTGCTGGGATCTTTCCTTCTCAAATGACACCCTAATGCCTTTGCTCTGGATTAAGGTCTTTTTCTCAGCTCCACCCCAAAGATAAAGTGGGAATCTGTGGGCAGCTGGCAGCACAGAGCTGTCAAGTGCTGTGACAAGGACCAGGCCCCTCTCTGAGATGCCACCTGACTGATACCTCTCTCTGGATACGCTTCCCAAAATAGTGACAGGTATTCTCACACACTCGGAAGTCTAGCCAAGGCCACATTCCAGCTCCCTGCTCTCATCCAGCCTGGGCCACTGGGACCCTGTGGCAATGCCTGGGCGGGCTGCCACCCCAGTGTCAAGACCCAACATTTGTAGCTGCCTAGAGGTCAGGCTGAGGTCTCTACCCAGTTCAGCAGGACAGACACAACAGCCATCAAGGGTTTCTCTTAATGGTTTCTGCCATTTGCTGAGAAGGTTCCAGTTAGGTTGGAAGATGCTGAATCCTGCATCTGTGTGAAGGAAGTCTACCCAGTGCTGTCCAATGCCACCACCAGCCCAGTCCCCATTAAACTGAGAAAGGAATTGTCACTGCCATTTAAAGCACTTCCTGTTTAAGTCAGGAAGAATAACAGCATTTGCCATTCTTCTGGAGGCCTACCACCCCAAACAAGACTAACACCAAACCCAAGGTGCCCATAGAAATGGCTAGAAATGACTCTTGTTGGTTTCCTGCTTCCTTTCCCTGCTCCCACTAATTCCAGTTTGTCAGAAAGGAGCCAGCCACAAGACCAAGGTGACAAAGTCCCCTGCCTTCCATCTGATGTCCTAGGGATCACCAAGCTGGCCTACCTATTAAGTATATCTATTGTTTTTTCCTTACTAAAACAGATCCTAGATCCCAAGTCAAGTAATTCAAAGACCCTAAGAAACCAAGATCTAATCTACACTTACAGTTACAACCAAGTTCAACGCAGCAAAATTTATTTCAATAAAATTCAGACTGTATGGCCAGGTCTATTCTATTAGCAACACATTATGGGACAGCCGCTTCAATGACTCTAAAATCTGAGGACAGAACGTAAACTCAGATGCTGTCCAACCCATCTGGAGATACCTCTCAAGGGAACCAATCCACTCTGATGGGAATTCCTTTCAGAACAAAACAGAAAGCGCACATTACCTAATGAGAACTTCATTTCTAGTATTTTTCCACTGGACAGAAATATCTATCATGAACACATTTTGGATCCTGTTTCTTTACCACTTTTTTTTTTTTTAACTTCATTAAAGAACAGAGCCCCAGATAGTATTCATGTATGGGCTATAATCGGCATTCCTGCGCCGGCGTGCTTCTTAGAGCTGGATGGCTGGCGAGCCATAGTCATGTGGTTACACAGACCATCAAGCCCCTGCGACTTAGTTTAAGATCTGATGACTGGCCCTCATTGTGTATTAGTAAGATACTTGGGGCGGGGGTTAAATGCCTGCTTCTGGGTTGTGAAATACTTGATCATCTGCATTCTCTTCTTTGTGTTCATCTTCATTTTCTAAACAACTTAAAACATTCATCTACTATTTTGATAATGAAATTATTTTAAAAAATACTTTTGAGCCAGGCATAGTGATTCAGGCCTCAAATTCCAGCCCTTGGAAGACTGTCACAATTAGTCCATGATCTAGGACAACCTGAGCTATACAGTAAGTTCTAGGACAGCAAGCTACCCAACAAGGCTCTGTCTCCAAAACAAACAAAAACAAAAACAGAAACAAACAAAACCCATACATGTATAAGCACACACACACACCTATGTCTTCCTCAGGAACCATCCACCTTTTCTAAAACTACTTTAAAATAGCTAATGTATAAAAGTGCTTTTCCTGAATGTGCACCATGGTATGTGCACCATGTGTCAGCCTGGTACCCTCAGAGGCCAGAAAAGGGAGCTGGGTCCCCTGGAATTGGAGATATAGAAAGTTGTGAGCTGCTATTTGGGTGCTAGGAATTGAACCTGGGCTCTCTGAAAGAGATACCAATGCTCTTCACTGCTGAGGTTTTTCTCGGGCCCACACTGTACTGTTTGAAACAAGATAACTGGCCTGGAGCTCACCAATCAGGACAGGCTATAGAGCCAGCATGCACCAAGAATCCACCTCTCTCTGCATATCTCAACACTGATATTTACAAGCCTTTTTAATATGAGTTTGGAGGAAGGGATAAATTTAGGACTTCAGGCTGGTGGCCTGAATTTTCTAACTAAGGTATCTACCAGCTCTATATTTTGTATTTCTGTTGCAATTTATACTTTAAAATAGCTAATGTATATAAGTGCTTTTCCTGAATGTATGTATGTGCACCATGTGTCAGCCTGGTATACTAATTTGTACTAATTTATACTAATTCATGCTTTTCTGAAGGCATGTGTTCCGTACAAACAATTGGGGAGAAACCTAATATACCATCTACATTAGCAGACAGTATAAAAAATTGAGAGTACTTAAAAAGTGGTGAGGAAAAATGAATATTTTAATACTATTAATAATATACAGAAAAAAATCTACATAAAAGCTTTCAAATACTTCAGGTTAAAAATACAATCGCAGGCAAACTAAGCTTCCTTTCATAAAGAATGTAGGTTTTACTTTCCCTTTAATCAAACAGAACAAAGAAACATGTCTACACTCAGGACTGTCCACCCGGCAAAGAACATTTCTGAAAAACATACAGCACCTTTATCTTCAGATTTGGTCTTCAACACACACACACACACACACACACACACACACACACACACACACACACACACACACACACTGTCTTTAAGATCCACCCTAGAGGGTAGGGAGAGAAGAAGGAACTTTTTGCTGAGCCCAAGGCCACAGCCATTAGGGACACATGGCCTCCTCGGCACTGTTTTGCAGACTCCCTTGTGGTCCAGTTCCTACATCTTTTCCCACGCTCTACATAAGTGACAAGGCCTAACAAAAAAGTGTATCTGCAAGAGGAATAAAGAGCTCTTTTAAAAATTAGTATACTTTATCCTTTCATTACTGATACTACTTTCCTCCAAATTCTGGTAGAAAAAAAAATTAAACAAAGGATAAACAGCTTGTCAAAGTCACACGTGATCTATAAAGGTCTTTTATCATCCAATCATAGCATATATATTACTATAATGTATGCATCATTCTAGGATTAGTAACTAATTTTTATTCAAATTTAAGTCATTCAGATCTTTAAAATGGCTCACCAGGTAGAGGCACTTACCTCAAAGCATGATAATCTGACTTTGGTTCCAGCGCCCACACGACAGAGGAAAGAATGGGCTCTTACAAGGTATCCTCTGATCTCCATGTACACGTGTGTGCACTCTCAGACACACATGGAAGGGCATGCGTGTGTGTGTGTGTGTGTGTGTTTTGAAGACCAAATCTGAAGATAATCTACACACACACACACACACACACATTTTTTTTTAATTTTAAATTTAAGTCATGCAATGCTACCAGAATATCTTCAAATATATTCAGATATATTCAAGAACAATTTATGAAATCCGAGTAAGAATGCAAAGTAATCTCAGAGTAGCTGCAAATGAAGAACATTAAACATATAAATGCTTCCAGGGTGAAAAGAATAGTTCATGAAGAAATGCAAGTATATACTGTTTTCACATACTAGAATCTAAACCTCTTAAAGGTTTGTTTCTAGCGAGTGCTCATTATAGCCTGTCTTAATACATAAATCCCACTGGTCACGCAGCCTTCTATAAAAACAGATGTTAGAATAAGCAATTTAATAGCTCTTGATGTAAAAATATTTAGTTTTTGCCATGCAATATCAAAGAAATTTTAACTCATATAGATTAAGCATTCCTAAAAGGGAAAACAAACTGAACTGAACATCTACTATGTGCTCAGAACTCTGAATTAGTGTCTCATAGTAGATGAGGATGTATTATTTGGGTTCTCTGATGAAGAAAATAAGAATGGCTAGGTACAGCCACACATGGCCACAAACACTTAGCTAAGTGATAAGAACACTAGGATCTGGGGTCAGATCTGTTTGTTCTTTCCAAGGTAAGGATTTTGTTTCTGCGGCAACAAAATCATCCTCAAAAAAAAAACTTGATTCTGACTTCATTAAAATTACAAATTCATTAAAAATTATTTGATTTTCCTTCAAAAACAGGAGTAAGCAGGCAATATTTGTAACATATCATCTACAAGGTAATAATGGGCAAGCTACCTCCAGGAGCCCTACAAATCCACAAGGAAACATTTTAAAGAAAAGTAAGTCAAAGTCTGATCAAGCATTTCAGAAGACAGAGTTTAAATGGTCAATAATAGAAATACTCCATCTTAGTAATCAGAAAATTGCAAATAAAAAAATTTAAACAAATACCAAATGGATTAAGACTTTTTTTTTTTAAATTTTTGTTATTTATGTATGTGTGTATACTGTGGCTGTCTTCAGACACACCAGAAGAGGGCATCAGATCCCATTACAGGTGGCTGTGAGCCACCAGGTGGCTGCTGAGAATTGAACTGAGGACCCCTGGATGAGCAGTCAGTGATTGAGCCATCTCTCCAGCCCCCTAGATCAACATTTCTTAAAGTTAGGAAGTGATTTTATGTTGAGGTTCTAGAACAAACACAATGTTAGAACAAACAGAATGGTCTGCCCATCAAATCACTCTGGAGACAACCTGGAACCCTCTGGCAAGGCTGAGGAGGACATGGTGTCCTGTGATCCAACAGGACTCATTTTTTGGACAATGTGTGTACATTGCCGCATGTATACCAAGAAACAAGTACCCATACCATTCACAGCTGCTCTTTGATTAGCAGTAAAAAAGCTAGAATTGATTCCGTATCCACCTACAGAAGGCTGAATGAATGAGCCGGGTAGTATAACATACTCCCCAGCACTAGAAATGAGCAGATTTATGAATTTTATGATTAGATATTACTTTAAAATGTAAGTCAGATGATATATAAAATAAAGTTTTGCTTATATAAAGTTAAAAATATACAAAAATTAGGATTTAAGAAAGCTCATCTACAAACAAGGCAACGATAAGCATACAGTTGAGGACAGGACTAGAGGGGGACACAAGGTAGCAGAAGGTTCATTTTGAACTAGGTTCACTGGCTTCTGACTCTTTAACATGTACTTGAGAAATACTATTTGTATCCGCAACTCAATAATCAATACTAATTTGGGAGTAACAGTTCTACGGGGAAAATGGAGCCAGGGTAGGACTAGACACGGAGGGTGTCAAGGATCTGAGCGCTTCAGGCTCCAGCTGCACTCTCAAAGCCCTCTTCTGCTGGTGACGATTTTTAAACTTCAGAGGTCTTCTAGGAGGGGATGTAAAACACTCTGAATCTAGATAACCAGTAATAAATAGGACTCTCCAGGTTTCTCCCTCTAGTGGCGGGAAACACACGCGTGGATACACACAGGCAGAGACACTTCAGCTTTATGGTGAAGGAAGAAGAAAGGCAACCGTGAGATTTTAAACCCATTCCCCTGGGTCTGTATTTGTGCGTGATAGGAGGGACAGGTCACGCGCACATGTGGAGACCAGAGGACAACTTTGCTTGTCTATTCTCCTCCCCTTCCACCATTATATGGCTTGGGAAATAGAACTCAGGATGTCCAGAAGCTTTTGATATTTTGGAAAAGCAGGGCAGAGTTCCTTAACCGAATGCTCAATCAAACACATCGTGTATTTTATTAAAATGCAGAGGCTGAGCAGGAAGTTCTGGAGTGGACTCAAGAGGATGCATCCATAATAAGCTACTGAGGGATTCTGCTAATTTCCAAAGATCATATCTGACTTTTAAAATATTTAATTATCCGTACTGAGTGTGTGTTCATAAAGTCATATTTCCTGAAACTGGAATTACAGGCAGTTGTGAGCTTCCTAGCATGGGTGCTGGAAACAAACTCAAACCATCCTTTGTTAGAGCTGTGTACACTCTTAACCACTGAGCTATGACTCCATCCATTGCAATGATGTGTTAAAATAGAAAATATGTGTCTGTCTGTTTGGAATAAATTTTAGTTATTAGTTTCAAAAACTGTTATTCCTACACTATATAAGCTCGAACATGGATGGCATAACCACTACCAAGACAACCGGAGTGTCAAACTTGGTCTTTCTGAAGATAAGGTGCTTGGATAAAACATACAGTCTGAAGCTTACAAGGAGAATCCTCAGAGCTACCATAGTAGCGTTTTTAACTGAGACACTGGCTCCTTCCTCCCTCCTTGAACATTGGTTTGCATTCTCAATAACCTGCAGGGGAACCCACTGCTTCATAAGGAAATCCACAGAACGTTAGAAAAGGCTCAGTAAACAGAAGCTGCTGGTTGGGTCATAATTAAAGGAGTATTACTACTGAGCATTATGGTTAATAAGTTAAAAGAAATACAACAACTTGGACTGTAAGGTTATCACTAAAAATATGCTCTTTAGTTAGGGTGACAGGAATCACTTAAGCCTGAATTTGAGATCAGTGGTTCCCGTCTCAAAAACAACTAATAACAGGATCTTAAGACGAAAAGCTTAAAATTAGTTTAATAATAAAACACTCATCAACAATTGCCCCCTATGTTTAGTCAATTTCTTTTGTAGTAAAATCCTTACGTCTCAAAATAGTACCACACATACACCATCACACTTTCATACATCAAGACAAAAAAATTAAATTCCCTAGATAAAGTGCTGAGCCCTCCCTGGGCTCTTCACCAACGGGAGGTGGTCCAGGGACACTGCTTTCCCTGCCCAGAACTTTCCATTATGGCACATGAAAGTTTTGGTCACTGTGGAGAAGATACCAAGTGCTTATCCCAACAGAGTTCTGCAGCTGGTGTGTAAATTAGAACAGCTAAACCTCCTGTGACATTAGCACAGGATACTTTTTACAACATAGTAAATTCAAAACGTCTGCATAATCCATGTACGAAACACTAAAAAAAGAAATCTTTATGCAGATAGCCATCACAGCCATGAAGCTCAAATCTACAAAGCCCCATCTTTGAACAGTCCAAATACTGTACATACACATGCCACATACCACACACACCACATATACCACATACCACATATACATACCACACACACTACACACCACATATATATACCACACACACACACCACACCACATATATATACCACACACACACCACACATATACACAATGCACAAAAACATACACAACATACACACATACCACACACTACAGATACACTACAGGCACACACACACACCCACACACCACACACTACAGACATATTACACATACGCACCAAACACCACAGACATACCACAGGCATACCACATACACCACATTACAGACACATCAGACACACATACACCACACACATACACTACACACTACACACATGCAACACATACACATACCAGACACCAGCATACACTACAGACACACCACAGGCACACACCATACACACACACACACACACACACCACATACACCAGATACCACACACTATAGACACACCACAGGCACACATCACATACACACACACACAATTATAGACACATGTACACCACACACATACACACCACATACACGTTCCAGACATACTCCATATACCAGATAGACCGTTCACAGACCACACATACTCAGTATATACACTCCACACACATCACAGACATTCCACACATACACAGACACACCCAAGTTTACAGGCTGTTCTACTCTAACAGATTCATCGGATATTTAAAAACAAAAACAAAGCCGGCTCACCCCTCCCTGGCTTTGGAGAGCTGACCTTCCCTTCCAGTTAGTATACTGAAGTCTGCCTCTCACATTTACATTTTAGGAATGCTTGAGGCAACATTTGAAATACATCCCACATGCCACCTCATACCTAATAAATGAAATACAGAACTGGCAGCTTAATGGGGCATTTTCCTGTGTAACAGCAGACACTCAAATGATACCAATATACTAGATATCAACAGCAGAGGCCTTAGCCCCCCTCCCCAGCCACATCTATACAAATACACACACACACACACACACACACACACACACACACACACACATCCATAAACGCAGCCAGTAACCCCATTAGTCATGTCTGGAGGTTTCACCTGACTCCCTGAACCTACAAGTTTGATTCTGGAGAAAACCAATTCACTATCAATCATGACACTTTTTAATCAAAAAATCCTTAGTAGAGACTCCAAATAAATAAATGTGCTTGCTTGCAGAAAAAGCAGATTAAAAACCAGGTTAAAATATATACAATTTTCTTTTAAAACAACCAGCTGAATACTATATTTTAATAAATGTTTTCAGAGCATATGATCTGAAATGAAAAATTATTTCACTTCAAAGATGGTTTCTTAAAGGAAAAATCCATTTTCTCAGAAATGATGAAAGGAAGACAAGGAACTATAACATCATAGCTATGACAGTCTAATTAATAAGCACTAACTTTCCACAAATAATGGAATCAATGCCCATCTGGTTTGTGGCTGTGGTTTAAGGGAGATGCACAGAAATCGGCAAATCCACACCAAATGCACCACAGCCTGGGTTGTCCTGCAGCCCCTCCCTTCCGTGCATCAGGCTCCCTTCTGCATCCGCAGGCCAGCAGCTTTGGCCTGCATCACTGCTGCAGGGCGTGCCTTGGTCCCCACACCCAACAGTCAGGGCAGGAGAGGTCACCCCCAAAGCGAAGGCTGCCACTCGTATACCTAGGCGACCTGCTCCTCTCGTCACTAGTCTCTCCACAGCAGCCCGACGAGGTAGAAACAGCTCCGGGAGCCGGCAAAGGGCTGACATGGGCCTGGGTGGGGCCGGGCGGGGGCCGCAGGCGCCGAGTGGCTGTGCCAAGCCCCGTCACCGAGAAGCCCGGAGACTGCGATACTGCTGCATTGTGCTGCATCACGGCGAGGGCACCGTGAGCCATCCATCTTGCCAAAAACACACATCCCCGCCCTAAAAGCCCGCATCGAATCCATCTTCTCTTCTGCTGAAGCACTCCCACACATCCCTCTCCTCACTATGTGCCCTAGCTTGACTGCAAAAATAAAGGGCAATGCTTTCCACACAGCCTCCTCTCATTAGATGGTAGCACCTGGCACCTCTCCTGTCACCAAAACAAAGGGACCCGCTACGGGGAGCGAGTGACCTGAGGCTCCTAGCCCCCCTTCCCTAGGCAGGGCCCGAGGGTCCTCGCTCTCGCACGAACCTGTTGAAGACCGGGTGGCAGAAGGCTAGGGCGGGCGCGGCGCCCCAGGGCGGCTCCCTCAGCCCTGCGCGGGCGCGGAACTGGGCGAGGCGGGGGCGGCGGGGCGCGGGGCTGCAGCAGCGCAGCAGGGACCACGCCTGGCCGCAGCCCCACACCGTTACTCGCAGAGCCTGGAAGAGGCCCCGGGAGAATCGCCACTCAGCACGCACCCCCTTGACAGGACCCAGGGCGTCCGGGGGGCGAGAGTCCACACTGCGGAGTCCGCCGCTCCCGAGGCCGGCTCCCCGCCCCCACGGCCTCCGGGGTGCAGGGCGGCAGCAGCGTCAGGCGCCCAGGCCCGCGCCCCTCCTCCGCCCGCCCGCAGGCAGCCTCGGGTGAGTTGGCATCCTCCTGCCTCGGCCCTTGACCTACCTCCCGGGGTGGGGTAGGGGCGCCGGGGTCCCGTCCTCCTCCCGCTCCTCGGCGGCCGGGCGGGTGGGCCGGGAAGGCGACTCCGCGGGGCTGGCGGCGGCTGGGGCCGGGGCTCACAGGACGGGACCGATGGGTGCTGCTGCGCGGGGCTGCGCGCTCGCTCCGGACGGAGAGGCGGCCGGGGGAGGGACTGGAGGAATCCGCAGCCTGAACGGCGACAGCTGCACAGATTCCGGGGGCTGGGCGGGCGCGGGGCGGGGAGGAGGGAGGAGAAAGCGCGCGGGCGGGGGCGCGGGGCGGGGCGGGCAGAGGGGCGCGGGCGCGGGGAGGCTCGGCCGCGGGCGGGCGGGCGCGCGCGTACGCCTCCCGCACCACTCCGGCTTCCGCCGCTCCTCCCTGTCGCGCGCCCTCCGCCCTGCGCACAGCCCTTCGACCAGGCAGCCGCCCACCCGGAGCGGGTTCGATGCGGCGGGGAACAGCGAGCGCGTGCACGCTCCCCGAAGCCCCGGCGCTTCCTCGGCGCCGGGCCGCGCACCCTGCGCCAGAGTCTGGTCGGGGTGGGGTGGGTACCGCAGCAACCGCCGCAGCGGGAGCAAAAGGACAATGGGGGCTTTTGTCCTTGCATCCAGCGAGGGCCAATTACACGTTTAATTTGAGGCTAATTCGATTATCGCCATTGAAAAAGACAGGCTAATTTTCGGTTACTTGTGCAGCCTCTTCTCCCCTGCGACGTTCCCCTTTAGAATGCGATGGAAACTTGCACCGGGAGGTTAGGGTGAGACGTTTGTTTGCTTGGTTGGTTGGAGTTCAGTGATGATGTCCAGCTCGAAGACGGATGACAGTGACCTCTATGAGAGAAGCTTTGGGCGGAGGAGCCAGTCGTGTATTTCTTCAAACGGTCAATGCAGTTCTCCATGCTGAAAGCTTTTTCACCTTTTACCTCGAGGGCAGCTGGCAACAGCCTACAAGTGGTTTATCCAATTCCTGCCCCATGGCCAGGCACAGACTCAACTTTAACCAGAGACTTTTGGGAGTGAGGTCTCCCGGTTACTGACGACAATCCTTGAGATGACGTGAAGACTAGAGTTCTACCACCTCCATTTTCTGACACCGGACATTTTCTGAATTTATGTTAATTGGCCCCCACAAAGCAGCCCACGGGCTACCTTGTCAGCTCCCAGGCTAGGCTGAAATCCAGAAACTGCTCTAATGGGAGGAAAAGGATGGTGAATCATCAGTACTCGGAATAGAAATGTCCTTTGGAGAACAGGGTCTGGAGTAACTGCTTCCTCTCATTTCTGTAAGATTCCCAACTGTGGCCTTTTCAAAGGAAGATGGTTCTTGGCTTAAAAGGCAGTGTTCCCTAGAGGTCTGCTCATCTGCTTAAAAAGCAACCTGGGCTGATGGATGCATATTTTAGTACTAAAATAAAACAAAATCCAATTGTCATAGCACACTGAAGATGATTATTTGTTTTATAACTTTACAATCAGTTTGCTTTTGATTATATGGAAAAAGTTGAGGAAGGCAAGTAATTTAACTTTTTCCTCAGAAGGTTCATAACAGCCAGAAGGTCAGGTCATTCAAGGGTAGGATTCTTTGTTCTTTTGAATTTTTTGTTCAGTTATGAGGTACTAAAAATATTTGCTGAACTGAATCAAACAAAATCCACATGGGAACTGCTACCTTCATTAAGGAAACCCAATAGAAATGAAAGTTGCTTCCCTTTCGAGGGACAATGGGGGGTGTCTCTGGTATCAACTCACCACACTGTTAATAGATCACCGATCTAAACCACATCAATACTGGGAAATGCCTCACTTTAAATTCTTCCAAAGCTATTGTGAAATGGTAACACCTAAATTCTTCCCCCTCACAGATAGCAGGTATTTAAATCTTCCTTTCATGCCTGACTCATCACCCCGTTCCACCCCCACTTAAGTCTTATTTTTTTTCTTCAAAAAGGAGCCCCCCTCAACCAGTAATTAGTCCAAAAAAGATGTGAAAGACAACCGTTCAGAGCTTTACCATAAACACTTACCTCAGCACTTCAAACACCTGTCTTCTGATGGAAAATAAAAATCTCCCAGAAGAGACGAGTTCTAAACCGGAGATACTATTCCAAACAACATCTCTTTAAAAGACGTCTTTTAAAATAGCAAATATTTAAGCCGTGCGGTGGTGGTGGCGCACACCTTTAATCCCAGCACTTGGGAGGCAGAGGCAGGTGGATTTCTGAGTTCGAGGCCAACCTGGTCTACAGAGTGAGTTCCAGGACAACCAGTGCTATTACAGAGAAGCCCTGTCTCGAAAAACCAAATAAATAAATAAATAGACAAATATTTAGAACAAAAATTTAAACTTAGAGACAGTAACAACTCAGAATTATCCTCAGATATCTCAGAAGCAGTTTTTAGAAGTTAATCTTTACTTTAGAATCAAGGTTGATTTAAAGAAACCTAGAATTTATCATTAACATGTCTGTAGCATACTCCCTTCCATTAACAAAACACAAAACCTATAATTATATTCAGCTTCGTCTTCCAGAGAAACAGTGCAGGGTTTGTTTTTGCTTTTTGAGACAGGATCTCACTTTATGCCAGTGTCATCTTAGGCTCACACCAGTGAACCCATATCAGCCTCTTGAGTGGCAGGCTCCCAAGGCTTGCACCATGGTGCCCATTGGAAATGTTTTGTTATGAAAATGTTGGGAGGGGTTGGTAATTTAGCTCAGGATCAAAGTCTGATATTTAGCAGGGGTAGTAGACACACAAAATCACAAAAGTTTTGTACATATAAATTGTCATTTTAACTTTCCATTTAGAACATGGAGGGAAATGTTGTTAACACATATCAGTAACTGCCCTTTGTGTTGTGAGGCTATAATACAGAATCCCCAAATCCTAGCATAACGAACAGGTCCCTAACTCAACAAAGGTTAATAATGTACTGCTTGTAAAGTCAGCTCTGGATTAAAGAGGCTCGGCATGCCAGGCTATGTTAATGTTAGGGTATCTCCAAGCCAGCGAGTGGTTCCACTCCCTCCCTCGTGAGGGAGGCCTGTGATAGAGGGTTAGGAACCAGCAACTAACACATGACACTTGGGCTCTTAAGTGTCAGGTATAAGTCATGTGACTACACCTGAAACCAGCTACTACTACCTATTTGGTTTGGAAAAGAAAGAATGATAACCTAGTATTCCCTTCTTATACTATATTAGCCCAAGTAGGACCTATCATTTATTATACTGACCGTAGCCTTAAACTTTAAAATCAAAACGTGTTTTTTAAACCTGAATGAATTTTCGTAATTTTTATTCTTAAACATGCCCTCTTTTTGACCCCTATCAAGAGTGGGAAGTTTTCTCATCATCAGAATGTTTCAGTCAAGTGTGGCATTGCGAGCAGGCGTTCCAGCACATGGGACTCGGAGGCAGGAGCATGAGGAGTATAGGGCATTCTCTGCTACTTAGCAAGTTTGAAGCCAGCCTGAGCTACATGAAACCATGTCTTAAAAATGTTTTAATTTTATATTGAACAGGAAAAACATCTCTTAAAGACATATATTTTTTTTCTGATGTATTTTTATTTTATTCGATATATTTTTTATTTACATTTCAAATGATTTCCCCTTTTCTAGTCCCCCTCTCCCCAAAAGTCACATAATCCCCCTTCCCTCCCCCTGTTCTCCCACCCATCCCTTCCCACTTCCCTGTTCTGGTTTTGCCTTATACTGCTACCCTGAGTCTTTTCAGAACTAGGGGCCACTCCTCTGTTCTTCTTGTACTTCATTTGATGTGTGGATTATGTTTTGGGTATTCCAGTTTTCCAGGCTAATATCCACTTATTAGTGAGTGCATACCATGATTGATCTTTTGAGACTGGATTACCTCACTTAGTATGATGTTCTCCAGCTCCATCCATTTGCCTAAGAATTTCATGAATTCATTGTTTCTAATGGCTGAATAGTACTCCATTGTGTATATATACCACATTTTTTGCATCCATTCTTCTGTTGAGGGATACCTGGGTTCTTTCCAGCTTCTGGCTATTATAAATAGGGCTGCTATGAACATAGTGGAGCATATATCCTTATTACATGCTGGGGAATCCTCTGGGTATATGCCCAGGAGTGGTATAGCAGGATCTTTTGGAAGTGACATGACCAGTTTTCTGAGGAACCGCCAGACTGTTTTCCAGAGTGGTTGTACCAATTTGCAACCCCACCAGCAGTGGAGGAGTGTTCCTCTTTCTCCACATCCTCGTCAATACCTGCTGTCTCCTGAGTTTTTAATCTTAGCCATTCTGACTGGTGTAAGGTGATATCTCAGGGTTGTTTTGATTTGCATTTCCCTGATGACTAGTGAAGTTGAGCATTTTTTAAGATGTTTCTCCACCATCTGAAGTTCTTCAGGTGAGAATTCTTTGTTTAACTCTGTACCCCATTTTTAATAGGGTTATTTGGTTTTCTGGGGTCTAACTTCTTGAGTTCTTTGTATATATTAGATATTAGCCATCTATCTGATGTAGGGTTGGTGAAGATCTTTTCCCAATTTGTTGGTTGCCGATTTGTCCTTTTGATGGTGTCCTTTGCTTTACAGAAACTTTGTAATTTTATGAGGTCCCATTTGTCAATTCTTGATCTTAGAGCATAAGCTATTGGTGTTCTGTTCAGGAACTTTCCCCCTGTACCGATGTCCTCAAGGGTCTTCCCCAGTTTCTTTTCTATTAGCTTCAGAGTGTCTGGCTTAAAGACATATATTTAAGCAACTATCATGAATGAATACTTTTTGGCAGTAAATGCACAATTCCTGACATAAAGTAATTTATTCTTTGATTAATTTGGTAAATATATTCCTAGAAGAATGCGATATATATTCTAAAAGAGAGCAGTGGGCAGTTTGTTTGTTTGTTTGTTTTAATCACCCTTTCCTGACTTTTCCATTTTGGAGGGTAAAACACCTTATTATATTATATGGTAATGTAATATAAGCATAAAGAAATAATGTCTAAAACTCCATTTTCTTATTCTTTTTTTTCTCTTTCTTTCTTCCCCTAACCCCCTCTTTTTTTTTTTTTTTTTTTTTTTTTTTTTTTTTTTTTTTTTTTTTTGAGACAGGGTTTCTTTGTGTAGTCCTGGTTGTCCTGGAACTTGTTCTATAGACCAGAACTTCCTTGAACTCATAGAGATCATCCTGCCTCTGCCTTCAGAGTGCTGGGATTATAGGCATGTGCCATGACCACCTGGCAAAAACCTTAAAACTCTTTAACAGAATCCCAACTCAAAATGGGCAAAGGACCTGCGTATATCGTTCACCAATGATACATAAGTGTCCAGTCCAGGCAAGCTCCGGAGAATATGCTCAGCTTTGCCAGCTAATAAGGAAATGAGTGCTGAAAACCAGAGAAACCACCTCAGGTGCATTAAGGCATCTATATCTAAAACAAACAAAAAGAAAATGACAAACATTGGTGACAACTGAGAAATCACTGGTAGAATTAATAACAATAATTTCCCTGTGGGGGGAAAAATCTAGCAGGCTCCCAGAAAGTCAAACTTGCACTTACTGCATGACAGCATTCCTAAAAGAATTAAAAGCAGGTGTTTAAGGAAATACTGTACCTGATCTTCTGAGCAAGTGGTGTTATTTGTGATAGCCAAAACGTAGAGACATCCCAAAGGCCTGTCAGGGAATGAGTAAAGAAAATGTACTGTATGCACCGTGATAGACACAGTAGTAAAGGGAGGATTGATGATGCATGCTGTGATGCAAACGATCCCTGGAAGGTTACGGGAGAGAACCCAGATAAAATGTTCTGATTATATTATTTGATTTACATGAAATATTCCAAATAGGTAAATCTCTGGAGATGGGAAGCAGATTGATAGGTGTAGGAAATAGAAGAGGCAGGGAAAATAGGGGGAAAACTGCAGAATGGATATGAGCTTAGTGTTACTTTGGAGTTATGAAAATATTTTTGAGCCAAATAAAGTTGGTGGTCTCATAGCCTACTTGTATACAGCAGTGCTGAGTGCCCACCTTCCCAGGAGTGGTGGTAGACACTTGCAAATCCACTACTGAGCGGCACAGCAGAGTGCCAAGCGTGTGCTCAGAACAGCACAAGCTACACAATGATATTCCAAGCCTGTAAGCCAATAGACAAACATTAAAAAGGAAGTAAGATGGTGATTTTTGTTTTATGTATGTCATTTAAAGTTTTAAATTTATTTCAAAAGTAAACCATTTAAAATTAAATCAGTTAAAATTAAAAATAAAAATTAAAAACTATTTAAAAGTAAAGTCATTTAAAATTCCTTATTTTGTATCATTGTCCAGTAATTCCATAGCTGCTAAAAGGCTGTTTTTAGATTTTTCAGATTTGCTTGAATACTCCTTTTGAGAAAGGATTTATCAGTTTATCTCCTGATACATGCTAACCAATTCCACATGTATATTATTGAAATAAAGAAATATAATAATAGTGATTCTGAGTTTCTAACTGTTGGGATCAAGTTAACAGGGATGGTTTCCTGGAATCCTTCTCAAATGGAGTAGCAGGTAAGGATGAGAAAGGACAAAGTTCCAGGCACTGGGGCTCAGCCCTGTGACACATAGCTGTGAAGCACTTCAAACATAGCTAGAGCAACAGGGACCTGACTTTAATCTCACTTAGTTTTAATGAACTAAGCTTTAAATTTAGCACTTACAAAGTAGTTTCCTAACACTCACAAGTCCTGGTTTTGATCCCAGAATAACAAAATTCTAAGAATAAAAGAGACTTTTTTGTATTTAAAATTTGAATTTTGGTTTGTTATTAGTAAACTTTTCAAAAAGAATCTATTCAGTAAACTTTTTTAATTCTATATTAGACTTTGAAGACTTCTTAGTTAAAAAAATAACTAAAATCTCTCTCAGGTTTTGTTTGTTCATTTGGTTGCTTGCCTGCCTGCCTGCCTGCTTGCCTGCCTGCTTGCCTGCCTGCCTGCGTGCTTGCTTGCCTGCTTGCCTGCCTGCCTGCTTGTCTGCCTGCTTGCCTGCCTGCCTGCCTGCTTGCTTGCCTGCCTGCCTGCTGAGACAGGGTTTCTCTATGTGGCAGCTGTGGCCATTTTGGAACTTCACTTTGTAGAGCAAACTGAGCACTTTGTAGAACTTACAGAGAGCCATTTGTCTCCGCCTCCTGAGTGCTGGGATCAAAAGCAAGTGCCACCACCCCATGCTCCCCCTTTTTTAAATTATATTTTGTGTATGTGTAAGAATCTATTCTGTGAATTCTGGAGGCCAAACCTCTGTCATAATTCTTGGCAGAGAGCACACTCACCAGCTGAGCCATCTCTCTAGTCCTCAAGTCATCAACTGTAGACATAATGAAATGACACTACTGATAAGCATAATACGATCTATTTTTACAAATTAGCATTCCCTTTTAAGTTTGAAAATACGAGCCATTGTATATTTTAAGTCACATATGCGGGTTGCATTTGCCTTTTACTTGGACGGTGCTGTTGTAGACATTGTCATATGAGATGTTCAGTAATTGAAGCTTCAGGCTCAGAAAAATTGAACAAAAGCAACTAAAATTTGGAATTTGCTATAAAGTAATAAGTCCAAGCAGAGGTCAGATATCTAAATCCAGTTCTTCTACATCTCCACCAGTCTTGGGCAGCACATGATGCTTTTCTTTGAGCAGAGGCACAGTGTTACTCTCTGGAAGTCTACATAAAACCTTGACAATAACAGAGCCCCGTTGCTTCCTAATAAACCTCTGTCTAGCCTTCTCCAAATTTCATACAGTTTGTTGGCCTCTGTAAAGGATTCATGCCTCAAATTCATTACAGAAATTGCAGAGATTCAAAGGTAATGGAGGCGGCTAGACATTTCTGCACAGACAGTGGCCAAGGCAGCCTGCTGGAGTGCTGTTCTACCCCTGGAAGTGCTTCGCAGCCTTCCCAGTGCAGCCATCCTCTAACACAGCACCTCATGTTGTGGTGACCCCAATCGTAGAATTATTTTCATTGCTACTTCATAACTTTATTTACATCATGTATGAAACATAATGTAAATATCTGATATGCAGGATATCTGATATTCGACCCCTGTGAAGGGACATTGATCCCTCAGAGAGGTCACAACCCGCAGGTGAGAACCTCTGATTTAGATTGATACCTTAAATACCGTCTGTTTTGCCCCCTGAATAACACCCTTGAATTAGGATAACCTAATTTTTATCCTGCACCTTCAGATGTGAATTTTGAAACACAGCCACAGCATAAATGATGTCTTTCTGTCAGAAGGTAAATGTACCCCGACCCCAACTACCCGTTTGTTTCTTCTGGTTTATGGGATATTTCTCCAGAGTTCCTCTTTTTACCCATAGGTTACAGTAAGCACAAGCTTGATCCCCCTCTCATTGTCTTAGGCACAATGGTGTATCTCAGAGAGACTTGACTTTGGTATCCTCCTATTGCAGCCTTCTGATTGTTGTGATTGCAAGTGTTCATGTCACTACACTCCACAGGTCGTATCCAGAAGTTTGAAATAGGGTATAAGATCTGAAACATTTTACTCATTAGCCATTGACATAAACATATATAATTTTAAGATGTGGTCAAAGACACCTTTTACCCTCAACTAACATAGTTTCAATAAAATTGTAAAAAGATGCTTTTTAGATGAAGGCTGTAGGAATGAAAAGAGTTTTAAGCACCTGGATTTTTAAATGCTTATGTTTCAAACAACCCAACTTGAAAGTCATCCGCTCCTTAGTAAGTGCTGCCAATGTGGAATAAGACAAGGAAGAAAACCTTTAAATAGAAAATCCCCTGTGTTCAGTGAACAGAGCAGTACTGTAGTTTGTTTTCTGAAGGGGTCAGGAGGTGGATGGGGGTGGGGGCAGTGTTTGTTTTTATGAGGACTGCTTTGAAGAGCTCTTCTGAAGCCTTCCCAGGAGTGGCCAAGCTGGAGTTCTGGGTAAACACAAGCATGTCTCAGCTCCAGAGACATTTACACTTTCCCAACCTCTCCAAAAACCTGAAGAAGCTGAGAAAACAGTCCATACATTGGATCTCAAATTTCTGTGGAATGTAAAATAGAAAATGTACCACACACACACACACACACACACACACACACACACACACACACACGTACACGTACACGTACACGCACACGCACACGCACACATGTGTATTTAAAGTTTGAAGGAAACCTGGGATTTCCCCCGTTGAGTGGGAAGACAGCAGTATCTGAGGTGTAGACTCTGGGAGAGTTGTTCATAAGCCATTTCCTGATTGGTCTTAGGTATTGATGTAGCAGCTTTACCCGTTACTAGGATCAGAAACAAAGTTTTCTCTACTTGATTTTTTTTTGCCCTCTGTGAGAGTTAAGACTTAGCTACTTGGTCTGGCCCCATGAACTTAATCCTCCCTTATCTTCAGAAGGAATGTTGTTGCAGACATTGTCCCAAGCCTCTGCCGGTGGTGGCAATGGCCTGAGGCCTCCAAACCACCCAAATCTCCCAAATCAGGTCCAAGAATGCCTTACAGGCCAAAGTTCGTAATGGCAGCTCTGCGTTTGGGATATGTACCCTAATATGAAGCTATAGTGAGAAATGAATCCATCACTTCCTAGTTATCCAGCCCTATCCCAAACTACAATCCAGCAAAATAAGCATCTGTTTTATTGAAAATATTCATTGCCACATTCACAGATTTATCTTTAAACTGTAGATTTTTCTTTGGACAGGCAATCCTTTCACTTTATCAAGCAGGTCTAGGGAGGTGGGCAGTACTCAAGTGCTTGCTATGTAACAAGAGGACTTGAGTTTGAATCCCCAGAACTCCTGTAAAGTCAAGCGTGGGAACAGATATCTGTAATTCCAGTGTTCTACAGAGAGATGGGAGGTGGAGACAGGAGAGTCCTGAAAGGTCCTGGACCAACTTGCCTGGTTTATCCAGAAGTAAACAACACTGGGACCCTATTTCAGACACGATAGAATGAGGGCAAAGATTGGCATGTAAGGTTCTCCTCTGACCTTCATATACATGCTATAGCATGTGTGCACATGCATGAACATACAAGAATACAGAGACACAAATCAGGGCACTAGGGAGAGAGCTCCATGGATAAAGCATCAGCGACACAAGTACAAAGACCTGAGTTTGGATCCCCAACACCCATGTACAAGCCAGGCACGGCAGAGAGTGCCTATAACCTCAGCACTATGAGATAGGGTAGGATGGAGGATGGGGGATATAGACAGATCCCAGGAGCTCACTAGCTAATTAATATGGCTGAAATGGGAAGCTCCAGGTTCTAGGAGAGACTCTGTCACCCCAAAATACAGTGGTGAGCAAAAGAGGCAGATAGTTGACATTGTCCTGTTGTGGACTCCACAAGCACATACGCATACGTGCACTCACTTGTGCACACATATGAGTACAATGCACACATCAAAATGATAATAAAGATATGTAGATATGTACTCTGAACTGGTAAGAAGGCTCAGTGCTATGCAACTGGGCAAATCTAACAACTTGAGTTTAATCATCAGAACGTACATATAGGAGAGAACCAGCTCCACAAGTTACCTCTAGCCTCGAAATACACACCATGGGATGTGTGTCCACTCTGCCACCACCACAAACCATATACCCACACACATCATAAAAAATTAAAATAGCTGGGCAGTGGTGGCTCACGCCTTTAATCCCAGCACTTGGGAGGCAGAGGCAGGCGGATCTCTTGAGTTCAAGGCCAGCCTGGTCTACAGAGTAAGTTCCAGGACAGCCAGGACTAGAGAGAAATCCTGTTTCAAAAAAAAAAAATAAAATTAAATATATATACCTTTATTTATGTCATCCAACTCCATTTCATTATCTTCATACCCCTCCTTCTCCACATAAGAAATTACATTTAAACCCACATTAAAAATGTTTAATGTTTAAATCACAATGTAAACTGTTGAAGTACTACTATTGCAGGATAGCAATCCAGTGTTTCTTTAGGCATATATAAACAGAACCAAATGCAGTTCTAACTACTTTTCTTTATTTCTTACTCCACAGGTAGCAGGCTGCAGGGCTTGTTGACCCTGGCTGTTTTTACTTATGACATCCTGGGGAAAATTTTGTCAGATCCTTTATCTTTTCTTTACCGTTGTACCTGTGTAGTGTTCCATGATATGCCACTCATTTATTATTTCAAAACTTTTTGGAGGGAGGAAAGGAATGGGAGAATTGATCTTTGCTCCTGTGACTGAGCAGAAAGGTGTAGCCAGGAACACAGGAAACACCCGGGTGTAAGATCACCTGGGACATGGCCTGCCAGGGCCCCACCTGCACCCAGGAGCTGGGCAGCCCCAAAGCACTTTCTGCCAAGGAAAACTGGTCACCTAGGGGTGCTAAGATAGGCCTGCAAGCACACAGGAGGGACAAGCACCAGCTAGTGACAGCAGGACCAACAAACACCAGAGATAACCACATGACAAAAGGCAAATGTAAGAATGGCACTAACAGAAATCAAGGGAATATGGTGCCATCTGAAACCAATTCTCCTGCAACAGCAAGTCCTGGATACCCCAAAGCAAGATTTGGATTTAAAATCACAGCTCATAATGCTGTTAGAAGGCTTCAAGAAGGAAATAAATAACTCCCTGAAAGAAATAGAGGACAACACAAGTAAACAGGGAGAAGCCCTTAAAGAACTACAGGAAAATGCAACAACACAGGTTAAGTAATTGAATAAAATCATCCAGGATCTAAAAATGGAGATAGAAAAAAAAGTGCAAAGGGAAACAACTCTGGACATAGAAAACCTAGGAAAGAAGTCAGGAGTCAATAACAGAATACAAGAAATAGAAGAGAGAATATAAGTTGCAGAAGATACCATAGAAAACATTTACACAACAATCAAAGAAAATGCAAAATGTAAAAAAGCTCCTGATCCAAAACATCCAGGAAATCCAGGACAAAATGAGAAGACCAAACCTAGGGATTATAGGCATAGAAGAGAATGAAGATTTCCAACTGAAAGAGCCAGTAAATGCCTTCAACAAAATTATAGAAGAAAACTTCCCTAACCTAAGGAAAGAGATGACCATGAACATATAAGAAGCCTACAGAACTCCAAATAGGTTTGTCCAAAAAAGAAATTCCTCCCATCACATAATTAAAATGCCAAATGCACTAAACAAAGAAAGAATATTAAGAGCAGTAAGGGAAAAAGGTCAAGTAACATATAAAGGTAGGCCTATCAAAATTATAACAGACATCTCACCAGACACTATGAAAGTCAGAAGAGCCTGGGCAGATGTCACACAGACCCTAAGGGAACACAAATGCCAACCCAGACTGCTACATCCAGCAAATCTCTCAATTACCATAGATGGAGAAACCAAAGTATTCCATGACCAAAACAAATTTACACAGTATCTTTCCATAAAACCAACCCTTCAAAGGATAATGAATGGAAAACACCAAAAAAAGGAGGGAAACTACACTCTAGAAAAAGCAAGAAATTAATCTTCTTTCAACAAACCCAAAAGAAAATACCCACACAAACATAAAAATTACATCAAAAATAGCAGGAAGCAACAATCACTATTTTTTTTAAAGATTTATTTATTATTATATGTAAGTACACTATAGCTGTCTTCAGACACACCAGAAGAGGGTATCCAGTCTCATTACAGATGGTTGTGAGCCACCATGTGGTTGCTGGGACTTGAACTCAGGACCTTTGGAAAAGCAGTCAGTGCTCTTAACCACTGAGCCATCTCCCCCAACAATCACTATTTTTAATCTCTCTTTACATCAATGGATTCAATTCCCCAATAAAAAGACATAGACTAACAGAGTGGAAATGTAAACAGGACCCAACATTTTCCTGCATACAGGAAACACATTTCAGTGTCAAAGACAAACACTACCTCAGAGTAAAAGGCGGGAAAACAGTTTTCCAAGCAACTGGTCCCAGGAAACAAGCTGGAGTAGCCATTCTACTATCCAATAAAATAGACTTTCAAACAAAGGTCATCAAAAAAGACAGGGAAGGACACTTTATACTCATCAAAGGAAAAATCTACCAAGAAGAACTCTCAATTCTGAACATCTGTGCTCCAAATACAAGGGCACTCTCATTCATAAAAGAAACTTTATTAAAGCTTAAAGCACACATTGCACCTAACATAATAATTGTGGCTGACTTCAACACCCCACTCTCCTCAATGGACAGATCATGGAAACACAAACTAAACAGAGACACAGTGAAACTAACAGAAGTTTTGGACCAAATGGATTTAATAGATATCTATAGAAATTTCATCCTAAATCTAAAGGATATACCTTCTTCTCAGAACTTCATGGTACCTTCTCCAAAATTGACCATATAATTGGTCACAAAACAGACCTCAACAGATATAAGAATACCACTGTGGAGTAAGGGTGCTCTTCAATAGCAACAAAAACAACAGAAAGCCCACATACACATGGAAGCTGAACAATGCTCTACTCAATGATACCTTGGTCAAGGAAGACATAAGGAAAGAAGTGAAAGACTTTTTAGAATTAAATGAAAATGAAGTCAGAACATACCCAAATTTATGGGACACAATGAAAGCAGTGCTAAGACAAAAACTAATAGGTCTTGGTGCCTCAAAAGAGAACCTGGAGAGAACATACACTAGAAGTGTAACAGCACATCTGAAAGATTTAGAACAGAAAGAAGCTAATACACCCAAGAGGAGAAGAAGGCAAGAAATCAAACTCAGGGCTAAAATCAACCAAGTAAAAACAGAAAGAACTATACAAAGAATCAACAAAACCAGGAACTGGTTCTTTGAGAAATCAACAAGATAGATAAACCTTTAGCCAGACTAACCAGAGGGCACAAAGGCAATATCCAAATTAACAAAATCAGTAATGAAAAGGGAGATATAACAACAGAAACTGAGGAAATTCAAGACATCATCAGATCCTATTACAAAAGGCTATACTCAACACAACTGGAAAATCCGGATGAAATGGACAATTTCCTAGACAGATACCAAATGCCAAAGTTAAATCAGGATCAGATAGACCATCTAAATGGTCCCATAACTCCTAAAGAAATGGAAGTGGTCATTGACAATCTCTCAACCAAAAAAAGGACAGGACCAGAAGGTTTTAGTGCATAACTCTATTAGACCTTCAAAGAAGACCTAACAGCAATACTCTTCAAACTATCCCACAAAATAGAAACAGAAGGAACAATACCCAACTCGTTCTATGAAGCCACAATTTCACTGATACTAAAGCCACACAAAGATCTAAGAAAGAAAGAGAACTTCAGACAAACTTACCTTATGAATATGGATGCAAAATTACTCAATAAAATTCTTGCCAACTGAATCCAAGAACACATTAAAATGATCATTCACCACGATCAAGTAGGCTTCATCCCAGGGATGCAGGGATGGTTCAATATATGGAAATCCATCAATGTAATCCACTACATAAACAAACTCAAAGAAAAAAACCACATGGTCATCTCATTAGATGCTGAAAAAGCATTTGACAAAATTCAGCATCCTTTCATGATAAAAGTCTTGGAAAGAACAGGAATTCAAGGCTCATACCTAAACATAGTAAAAGCAATATACAGCAAACCAGTAGCCAGCATCAAACTAAATGGAGAGAATCTTGAAGCAATTCCACTAAAATCAGGGACTATGCAAGACTGCCCTCTCTCTCAATATTTATTCAATATAGTACTTCAAGTTCCAGCTAGAGCAATTAGACAACAAAAGGAGGTCAAAGGAATACAAATTGGAAAGGAAGAAGTCAAATTATCACTATTTGCAGATGATATGATAGTATACTCAAGCAACCCAGAATACTCCACCAGAGAAGTCCTACAGCTGATAAACAACTTCAGCAAAGTGGTCCTATGTAAAATTAACTCAAGCAAATCAGTAGCCTTCCTATACCCAAAGGATAAACAGGCAGAGAAAGATATTAGGGAAATGACACCCTTTATAATAGCCATAAACAAAATAAAGTATCTTGGTGTGACTCTAACCAAACAAGCTAAAGTTCTGTATGACAAAAACTTCAAATCTCTGAAGAAAGAAATAGAAGAAGACCTCAGAAGATGGAAAAATCTTTTATGCTCATGGATTGGCAAGATTAATATAGTAAAAATGTCCATCTTGCCAAAAGCAATCTACAGATTCAATGCAATCTCCTTCAAAATTGCAGCTCAATTCTTCATAGAGTTAGAAAGAACAATTCTCAAATTCATCTGGAATAACAAAAAACCCAGGATAGCTAAAACTATTCTCAACAGTAAAAAGAACTTCTGGGGAAATCAGTATCCCGAACCTCAAGCAGTACTACAGAGCAATAGTTTTAAAAACTGCATGGTATTGGTACAGTGACAGGCAGGTAGATGAATGGAATAGAATTGAAGTCCCAGAAATGAACCCATGCACCTATGGTCACTTGATCTTTGACAAAGGAGCTACAATCATCCAGTGGAAAAATGATAGCCTTTTCAAAAAATGGTGGTGATTCAACTGGCAGCTAGCAGGCAGAAGAATGCAAATCGATCCATTGTTATCTCCTTGTACTAAGCTCAACTCCAAGTGGATCAAGGACCTCCACATAAAACCAGACACACTGAAACCAATAGAAAAGAAACTGGAGAAGAGCCTTGAACACACGAGCACAGGAGAAAATTTCCTGAACAGAACACCAATAGCTTATGCTCTAACATCAAGAATTGACAAATGGCACCTCATAAAATTACAAAGTTTCTGTAAGGCAAAGGACACTGTCAGTAGGACAAAATGGCAGCCAACAAAATGGCAAAAGATCTTTACCAACCCTATGTCTGACAGAGGGCTAATATCCAATATATACAAAGAACTCAAGACGTTAGACTCCAGAGAGTCAAATAACCCTATTAAAAATGGGGTACAGAGCTAAACAACGAATTTTCACCTGAGGAATATTGATTCTCAGAAGCTGATTATCACCTAAAGAAATGTTCAACATCCTTAGTCATCAGGGAAATGCAAATCAAAACAACCCTGAGATTTCACCTCACACCAGTCAGAATGGCTAAGATCACAAACTCAAAGAGACAGCAGTTGTTGGTGAGGATGTGGAGAAAGAGGAACACTCCTCCTCTGCTGTTGGGGTTGCAAGCTGATACAACCACTCTGGAAATCAGTTTGGCAGTTCCTCAGAAAACTGGGCATGATACTTCTGAAGGACTCTGTTATACCACTCCTGGGCATATACCCAGAGGATTTTCCAGCATATAATAAGGACACATGCTCCACTGTGTTCATAGCAGCCCTATTTATAATAGCCAGAAGCTGGAAAGAACCCAGATATCCCTTAACAGAAGAATGGATACAGAAAATGTGGTATATTTACACTATCGAATACTACTCAGCAATTAAAAACAATGAATTCATGAATTTTTAGGCAAATGGGTGGAACTGGAAAATATCATCCTGAGTGAGATAACCCAATCAAAAAAGAACACACATGGTATGAACTCACTGATAAGTGGATATTAGCCCAGAAGCTATGAATACCCAAAACACAATTCATATATCAAATGATGACCAAGAAGAAGGAAGGAGAGGGCCCTGGTCCTATAAAGCCTCAATGCAGCAGTGTAGGGGAATACCAGGACAAGGGAGCAGGCAGGGGTTTTTTGGGGAACATGGAGAGAGGAGAGGGCTTATGGGACAGGGAGGGGGTAATCCTGAAAGGGGAAATCATTTGAAATGTAAATAAAGAATATATCTAATAAAAAAAGGAGTGGGAGAATTGTTGCAATTAAATTATAGTTGCAATTAAATTATATAAAATAAAATAAAGGAAAAGAGCTAGGAAACCATCAGGGTGTGGTGCACTTATCAGTAATCTAGGAGCTTAGGGCACTGAACCAGAATTCAAAACTCAAGGTTAATCTGGGATACACAATGAGGCTAGACTGAGTGAGTCCATCTTAAAAAGCCTATGAGCAGAGGAGCAAAGCAGTACATATAATATAAAAGCAGAAAGGGGACCACATAAGAGAGAAGACGGGAAAGGAGGTATAAAGACAGGGGAGGGGTAACAAGAGAGGGTAGTGGACAAGGCATAAACAAAACCCAAAATATGGCATGTTTTTTCCTCCCTGGTTATGGTTCAAATATATATGTAAATAAGCATGTGCTAGCCCACTCATATGTATATATGGCATGGAAGCACAAAGAGACTGTGGGGAAGAGAGGCAGCAGGGGGAGGACGAGGAAGAAAGGATGATGAAGGTGGCAGGGACTGAGCATGAGCGAAGGGCAGTGTCATTATCAAACTCATAACTTTGTATGTATGTTTAAAAAGTCATTAAAAGAATCAGCTGATAGGTAAATGTTTCATCTCTCATTTCTAAAACAGCTTACCCTAATCCCTTCTTCCTCTTTGCCCTATATGGTTCAGGAAGGGTGCTCCTCTGGGAAAGTCCCATCAGGCAAAGCTGGAAAAAGGCCGGAAGGGCGTGTCCTGTCCACCCTCATGCTGGTTCACTCATTGCAGTCACGCAAATGCCCAGTACAGAAGATGCCAGAGTCTTTCTTTCTTCCTGTGGCTGCACAACACCTTCCACATCTCAGGAAAGTGGTCTTGGTCTCGGTTTGGCCTGGGTCTTTATATGTTCATATAATTGTATTTGTTTCTTTGGTTTTGTTGTTTTTGTTTTGTTTTAATATCAAAATAGAAAGACTTGATTGGTTTCCAGAGTAGGAAACACCCAATTTCTGCTCTTTGTCTTTTTCATATCCTGAGGTTAAACATGTTAGACACACAAAAGGCAGATATCGAGCACATCAGCCTCCTCAACGCCCATTAACTTACTTTTACATGAACTTAGCTTCTGATTGGCTGCTAGTTGACATACAGTTCAAAGCTGCAGTCTTACCCTGTAAAACAGTGTCTGCGAAGCATGCCTTCTTTGTCTCTGACTGGAAGTCCCTGAGAATAGAAAACTTACATATGTGGTACGGCTGAACCAAATAAAACTTTCATCAAAAAAGTTTTATCAAAAAAAACCCTTAAACACATGAAAATTATACTCTTTAGCTATAATGTCTGCCCATGAAAAGCTATTTTAAAGCAGGCACTGTTACTTTTGATAAATTGAGTGGATTCTCTATTTCAACGGCAGGGATATGTTCTGAAATTTTAGAAATTTGGAAGGACCTCAGGAATGGCCATAAATGCTATTGGTGGTGGTT
This sequence comes from Apodemus sylvaticus, assembly GCF_947179515.1. NCBI lineage: Eukaryota > Metazoa > Chordata > Mammalia > Rodentia > Muridae > Apodemus > Apodemus sylvaticus. Next base: position 105,867,951 of record NC_067482.1, read on the forward strand.
TAGTTTTAACAGACTGACCTGAATGTAAAGGCATCACCCCCTTTCATTTAGAGACATCTTAGGCACAGCTCCAAACTTTGAAAACCACGTAAGACCACTCATAGAAGAATTACTTCAGTTTGGGAGATGTTTAATGGTGATTTCTTCAGGTAATTGCATTGGCTGGTGTTTTCCTAGTAGACTTTTTGTACTTCTTTGCTGCTGGTTTTTAATGTTATTAATTTTAATTCACATGAATTTGTGAATGAATGATGTTTTCTTTACCAACTGTTTAAGACTGGAATGTATGATATCATTAGTTCTTTTGTGCTGCATATATACACGCAGCATTCCCAAAAGAAACAGACAAATAAAAGGTCTCTGTTCATTTAAAATCTTTCTCGGGACATAATGAACAATATATAGCAACTCAAATATTGATGAGCTGATTGGAACCCAGAAGTGTTCAGACTGACCACGCAGAGTGCTAATTGCAAAACATACATCTGCATTGATTTAACCACTTAACTACTGATATAAGAATCTCTTTTCCATAGCACACTCTCTAATCTGTATAAAGCTTGGGAATGCTCCTCAAGCAAAAAGGCTCCCATCTCAGAAAACATGGGAATTGCAGTTCTGTGCAGTTCTGTGGTTTAAGTCATAGAAGAAGATAGAAATTCTGTGTTTGAATGTGGGTTGAAGGAAATTTGAAAACTGAACTGTAACCCTGGCAACACCCTCCACGTGAGCTCAGGCATTTGAGCTCAGCTCTTGTGCTTCTTTATCCACCAACTTCTAGTCTAGGCTGTCCCAAGGCCTTGGGTATTCTGCAAAGAAATCAGGAAAAAAACCCAGAGGATGTGGGAGGCTGGGGAGCTGAGGACCTGGTTAGGACAGAACTTCTGCACAGATTTTGCACTGGCTTTTATTGGTGGCATGTCATGTTCTGGATCATTTCGCATGTGTTTGAGCATTGTCTTTTGCCTCCTGGAAACCTGAAGTCTCCACGGAACATTGCACAAAAGGGTCATCAGCACTGCAGTCTATGGAAATAACGGGGGCCTATTTATAAATCACAGGAAACTGTTCTTGCTCGGGATGCAAGTTGAGTAAATAATTTGAAATATGGAAAACACTGTAGATCACCCACGTTTTCTGTATCTACTGTTTCCCAAGCTGGCCTTAGGGTATCCATGAGTTTCCACCACCTTTACTCATATGGTTCCTGAGATAGCTTCCTGTTTCTTCAAATCCTCTTCTCCTTAAGACTTGGGGTCTCTGTTTTGAGAGTGAAAGTTGACTCTTCTGCACCTTTGGCAGCCCCGCCAACTCAGGGCTCATTCTTCTCCTTCTTGCTCCTCCTTCTTCCTTCCTTTCCCTCTATCTCTCTCCTCTGTGTCATCTCTTTCCTCTTCTTTCCCGTGTCTTCTCTCCTCTCTCTCATCTGTCTCTCTCTTCTTGTGTCTCTTCTCCTACTCTCTCCTCTGTCCTCTCTTCTTTCTCTCTCCTGTCTCCTCTGTCTCCTCTCTCTCCTCTTCCCTGTGTCCTCTCTCCTCTCCCTGATCTCTTCTCTATCTCTTCTTTCCTCCTGTCTCCTCTCCCACTCTCTCTCTCCTCTACTTCTCTCTCCTCTCTACCCTCTCTTCTCTTCCCCCGCTTCATCTCCTCTCCTGTCCTTTCTCTCCTCCCCTTTCCCTCTTTCTCCTCTTAGAACAGGGAGCTCTTTCTAAACCGTGACTCACTTTCAATCTGTAACACATCACTGACCACTTAAGACCTGCCTTACACTGTTGTACCCTTTTGGCTCTTCATAAAGTTGGATTTCCTCTGGAGTTCCTGAAGTTTCCAAAACTATAAACTCCTTGAGGAAGTGTCCTGCATGATAAGCAAAGTGAAGCACATGGACAACACTGGTCATTTGCTGACAAAGGATAGTAGTTTTCTAATGGTCTATAGGTAAATAAATAAGATCACAGAGAACCAGTGTGCAACATAGACTAGAGCGTGAGTCACTGTGGTTGAGTTTTGGGTTAGACACAGTGGCCTTGTAAGCTGGACCCTACTTTCTACCCTTCTTTCTGAGGAGGAGGCTATGGAGCACCCTTGGGGTTCATCCTTTCTCTCCTACCTTGCCTGCCAATGTTCTTAGGCTTCTTACTTGGAACATAACCAATTATTAGGTATCTGTTGCTAAAAAGTAACTGAGATAAACTTCTTAAAAGGTGTACATTTTTATTTCAGCTCACTGTTCCAGGGGTTTTAACCCATGGTCAGCTGTCTCCCTTCTTCTGAGGCCTATGGTAAGAAATCACGGTGTGGGGGAACACGATGGAACAAAGCTGCTTACCTCATAGTAGTTGGAACACAGAGGAAGGTATGGGATCCCAGTATCTCCTTCAAGGTCACATGACCTAACTTCTTTCCATTATGTCCCATTCCCTATAGCTCTATAGCTCCCCAGGTTGGTGACCAAGCCTTTTTCAAATGGTCTTTGGAGGACATTCCAGAGTCAAACTAGCACTGAGTTTCTGTACTTCATTCCCTTGAGACTTGAGCATTAATGTATCTGAGCTGAGCTAACATGAACCCTACCTCATATCTAAGCAGCCTGACTTCACCCAGGGACCTCAACCAATTAGAATTCCATTTGTTTCATGTTGGAACCATTGTTTTGATTGAATTTCTCCTCCTTTAATGCTGTAGCATAGAAGGATGTGTATATTATGGAAGTGCTAAAAGTCTCTTATATTATTTCCAATTAACAGAGACAAATTCTTCATGACAAGGAAAAGTCTTTCTTCTTTCAGTTAATTGCAAGGAAACAAGAGTGCCTTAGTGAGAGTTTCTATTGCTGTTATAAACATGACCAGATGCAATGTGGACAGGAAAAGGTTTATTTCATCTTACACTCCTAGGTAACAGTCTATCACCAAGGGAAATCAGGGCAGGAACTTGAGCAGAGGCCATGGGGAAATGTTGCATACTGGCTTGCTACCCATGGTTTGCCCAGCCTATTTTCCTATAACATCCAAGACCACCTGCACAGAGGTGGCACTGCCTACAGTACACTGGTCACTCCTTTGTCAATCATTAGCCAAGAAAATGCCACCAGCTTTCCCACAAATCACTTTGGTTGAAGCATTTCTCAATTGAGGTTCCCTCTTCTCAAATGATTCTAGCTTGTTCAAGTTGACCAAACAAACAAACCAACAAACAAATAAGTAAGCATCCTTTCCAGTGCAGAGTAAAGAGAATTCTGGTGGTGCTTTGAAAGGCACAGGATGCACATCCACTCAGCATCAGGAACAGAATGAAGAGTGGTTCTACTAGATTATTCTCAGAGGACAATCTAGAGTTGGGTTTTGTGAATCTGGAATCGTTAACCCAGGCAAGATACACACATTTTGGAATGAATGAATTGATTGATTGATTTAATCTATTCCCCATCATTCTACCAGAAAGAATAGTAATGTTTTTTAAATGAATAAAGAATTTAACCTTTTTTTTGTTAGTTGTGTTGTCTTTAAAAAAAAAAAAAAAAGCTGGCTTTGACTCCCAGTCCTTTCTTATGTAACAAAAATGTCAAGCAAAGGACATGGCTTGGTTCTGTATGCACTGGGCAGGCTGCCTACATGGTTACAAGTGCTGGGAGTTGGAGACTCTTTGTTTCTTGAAGATTATCATGTAATTCCTCCTCAGTGCATAAAGTGACTTTCTCTGGGTAAGTCAGTGTGAATTCTGGTTCATTTTCAATGTTCAGCTAAAACTAAATAAATAATGACTTAATGGTAAGAATTCTGAATATGGTGGCAAGAATCCTCAGACCAATTCTTCTGATCAATTATAGTTAACTCACCTAGCACGTCCATGTCCCTCTGAACATCTGCAAAATGATGGGGATTGATCCTATAGGATTTTAACACCCCTTCCAGTTCATAACCTTCCCAGTTTTTTTAAAAATAAATTCTGGCTGGCTTTTAGACTAGTTTGAAACCTCTACACCAGATAAGTTATTCTAGAAATTAAATTGGTATCTTTCAACAGTCACAGTTATAATTAGAATACTAGACTTGATATGTAACAGTCTTTTCTGTAGATAATCCAGGATAAATGGTATAAACATATGCTAGCAGAGGTACAAACAGTTCAGTTAAAGGAGAATTTCCTATATCAGTAGTTCCCAAACTTTACATCCTAGGATACTATCCTACTACATTCATAATGCAGCTGTGTCCCAGTAAAGTCCTTTATGAAATATTTATTTATTTGTTGTTCTTTTTTTCTGTCCCAAATGCCTCCACCCCTTACCCTGCCAATGTTTGGCTGTGAGTATCTACATCTGTTTCAGTCAGCTGCTTGGTAGAGCATCTCAGAGGACAGTTATGTTAGGCTCCTGTCTACAAACATACCAGAGTACCACTAATAGTGTCAGGGATTTATGCTTGTCCACGGGATGGGTCTCAAGTTGGGCCAGTCATTGCTTAGCCGTTCCTTCAGTCTGTGCTCCAATCGTTGTCCATGCATTTCTTTTAGACGGGACAAATTTTGGGTTGAAAGGTTTGTGAGTGGTGGGTATCCTTATCCCTCCACTGGGGGTTCTGCCTGGCTACAGGAGGTTGTTTGTTTGTTTGTTTGTTTGTTTGTTTGTTTGTTTGAAAGAATGTCTCTCTTCATAGCTCTGGCTGTCCTGGAACTGTATAGACCAAGCTGTCCTCCAACTCACAGAAATCTGCCTGCCTCTCAAGGGCTGGGATTAAAGGCATGCACCACCATGGCAGACAAATTTAAGTTGTTTTAAAAAGATGTATTATTATTTGATGTGTGCATGTGCATGTGAGCACAGGAACCTGTGGAAATCAAAAGTGTGGGATCCCTTAGAACTGGAGTTATAGACATCTGTATGCTACCTAACATAGGTGCTGGAAATTGAACTCCAGACTTCTTGAAGAGCAACAACTGCTCTTATCTGTTGAGCCATCTCTCTAGTCCTCATTGTTTACCTAGGTGAGAAAACCACATGGAGATTTTCTTAAAATGTTTATGCTGTTATTTTTAACATTGTCTTTATTTTAATTTTAATATATGGTTCAATACTAAAGAAACACATAGGATATAAATGGAATGTGCTCCAAAATAGCTAGTGCTCACACTTCAGTGCTCACACCCTTATATTTTCCCCATGGATGTAACAGAACCTAAATTATTTCTGTGTTACCTTGGCTGTTTGCTCCTTTGAGTTGTTGCTGTATCTTGGAACACTTTCTGTAACCAACCAAACTATCACAGCCTTTGAATGGTTTGTTTTCTGTTTACTGTTAGGATCCACAGGGCAACCGTGATCTATATCCATTTGTCTTTGTGTACTTGTCCCTGGCTTGCATCAGAGTAATTATGACATAGCAATCAATTTTAATAAATATTGTTTACAAAATGTATCGGTTAGCACCCTCATTGCTACATGAGAATAACTGGTTCCTAACTAACATTTTGCCTTGGGCTCTCTTCTCCTTGCTTTCTTGTTTTAACTTTTTGTTTTCTTTAACACACCTACTATGTAGCTGAGGATGACTTTGAACACCCAACACTCCCTTCTGTATCTCCAAAGTGTCTCAAGTGCTAGGATCCTAGGCACAGGCCATCATGCCTGACTTCTTTCTCTTCTACCATTTTTAATATTTATTTTTACCTTTGCTTATTGTGTGTGTGTGGTTGTGTGGATGAGTGCATTGCCCACAGTGACTATGTGGGTCCTCTCCTTCCACCCTGTGTGCTCCAGGAGTTGAGCTCTGGTCATCAGGTGTGATGGCTTTCCCTGCTAGGCCGTTCTTCCTCTCACCCTTCTTTCTACTTTTTGGACTCTGTGTAGTACTCTTTGGAAGTAAAAGTTGCTATTGTGTCATCATTTGAACTTGACTTTTTGAACTCTGAATGAGGTAAAATATTTTTTCATACATCTATTTCCTGTTTTCTTGTTCCCTTTCCTGAACTGCCTGTATCTTTTGTCTATTTTTCTGGAGTCTGGTCTTTCCCTTATTTCCCTTAAGACTTACTTTTATATTGCAGAAATTATCCATTTCTTTTCTATATGGGTAATTATTATTTTATCCAATTAATTGAAGCCCAAACATCTTGTGAAATATGTGTAAAGAGTACCTTGAATTTGGGAAAATCCATGTTCAGACTTGGTCTTTGAATCTCCCACATAGGAAACAGGATCAGAGCAGCTGCTGGATTTCAGCCACCTTGTAACAGTAAAGCATGTTTTGTGCGTAGACACACCTTGTTCATTGCTGGCTTCTCAATGGCAGCCAGAAGGTTGTGCTGTAAGAGTCACAGTGAACCCAACTTCATTCTGTAAAAAATATTCCCGAAGAGTCTTTTGTTTTTATTTTGTGTTATGTTCTTTCTCCTAGTTTGCATCTTGCCATTGTAGCTCATTTGACCAAGATCGAGAACTGGATGTGGCTCAGCAGTGAAGAGCACGGGCTGCTCTTGCAGGTTCAGTTCCCACATGAGCCTTCTGTGGCTCCAGTGGCAGGGGGTCCTATACCCTCTTCTGGCCTCTGTGTATACCCAACAAGCATGTGGTACACAAACATACGTGTAGGTAAAGCATTCATAAACATAAAAGAAAACAGAATAAATCTTTTTTAAAGCCTAGTTGGCTCCAGAGAGTCATGTATTTGGTTATAGTGAATAATGTTCAGCAGTTTTTTTTTCAAGATGCTCCTTAATCATTTATCCTGGGTGACTGGATGTGCTGGCTCTGTGCCTAGTACAAAAATTAAAGATTAGTTAGCTGATGCCATGGTACATCATCACCAGCTCAGTGGATGCCACATGATGGAGTTGTCTCACCTCCTTTGGGTGTCACATGATTTAGCTTTCTTCCCTCCTCCAGGTGCTGCTCTCCCTCCTCAGGTCCAAATGCAATGTAGTTCTTTCTTGTTAAGTACATACTACTTAACTGTAAGACTACTCTACAGTCACAAACAAGAAGAAAAGGCCCTTGACAATATTGGTGCCCTACAGTGGTATTTGTAAGAAAACTACAATACATTGTTTGCAACAACATTTTCATATGTTGCTTTGAGAGAATTAGATTTCCTCAGATTTGATTTCATTTATTTCTGTGTTCCATGAAAATTCACATAAGATATCCATGCACCTATAGCAAACATAGTCAAGAGATACAAAGTGGAGAAACCAACACTATCAAGAAGAATTACAATAACACTCTCTGGATATAGTATAAGTATAAAACCACCAGGACAATGGCACTAGGCAGAGATAGGCTAAGTCCTTTGAAGTCATTGAACTATCTCAGGTCTTTAAAGTTTGACTATCCAAGCATGAATGTACTTCAAAGGGGAAAATGTGATGTTTGTTTTTTATCTTTTGTTTTGTTTTGTTTTTAGGCAGGGCCCCAAACTCACTCCGAAGCTTTGGAAGCACTGATCCTTTTACGCCCACTCCCAAGCGCTAGAATTAATAGGTGTGGAACATCATATACAGTATTTATAAAAGGAAACAGAAATGTCAGCTTATAACTGTTACATCTGTGACATAATACAGCAACATTAATCTTGTTCTGCCGTTGCTGCTCTTTCCATCCACGTGCCTCCCTAACAGATGATACTCAATCAAATAACAACGCCCTTGCCACTCCCAGGCTGATCTTAAGAGTGAAAAGTCCCCACAACAGCCTCCTGAGAGCTGTAATTATAGGGTACCTCCAGGCCTAACACCCTCTAATTTTTAAGTGTTCATAGTAGATGTGCTTCAAGGCCGTTAAAGAGCAAGCTAACTTGGTTGGGACAGAGACTTCCATCTCCACTCAATTTGTTAAGATACAGCTGAAATATTTCAATAACGGACAACAGGAAGCAGTTACACAAACAAGCAAAAGTACATTCAGGGTGGAATCAAAACTTTCCCTTCATGGGACATAAGCTATCAGCGAACAATACTTCTGATTTCTTCCGAGCAGAGAAGACACATCAGAGAATGTGTTTTATTGTGCCACCGATATATTGGTTAAATTGGATCACAAGGGATGAAAAACACTGATGATCATGCCATATCATAGCTGCCAACCAATCTGTCTTCATAAACAGAAAGTTTAGAAAATAGTTCAGCTATTTGACAGGCACGCCCAGATACATGCTTTCCACATTTGCCCCACACCCTCGACTCACATACTCACCCTGTGCTACCCAGCAAACAGCATGCCAGTTCATGTGCCACAAGCACATTCAACTTAAAAGGTATATGAAGGCATCTCAGGATTTTATAAATCTGTGCATTTGATGGAGATTTTGGCTAAATTCTGACAATTAGCTTTGATCTCCCCCTTACTACACCACACCCTACAAATACTACTACACTTCACATTCTTCTGAGTTGAGTGCTTTTGATATGATTATTTAATTTGCTTTTCTTACTTTGCAGAGGAATTTTGAAGCTGAGATGTTTAATTCTTGAAAAAAGTTACCAGTCATACAGAGCAACTACTTCCTTTAAAAAATATCCTAAGATGTTTCTGTTTTATTGATGGTCTGGTGTAGCACAGGGTATCTGCACACTTATATCCTATATCAAATAGGACCCTAGTGAAAGACAGGCCCAGTCCACAACTGTAAAAGCAGCGCAAGGTTTGGAATGGTGCCATTCCTGTAGTGTACAAACCTATGTATCCATTCAGAAGCTGCAAGTTTATCATTTCAGGACTGACTCCAGAGCACAAGGCTGTTTTCCATGAGAAAAGGGGGCTGGAAGGTAAAGGCATAGAAACAGTTGCCAAGGGGATTTGATTGCTGCTGCTCATGAGCTCTGGGAAGCTGCTCTGGGCAGTGGCTGTGCAAACTGTGGTGCAGTGAACTTGTGGAGGAAAGACCTACTATCCCAGGCTGGAAGCCCGGGCACCGTTCGAGTGGATGTGTTCTAAGATGAGAGGAGCTGGAAGAAGCCAGTCATTCCTTAGAACCACACCCTGACAAAAGGCCTCTCCAAATTCCAGCTGCTGTCAGAAACCGCACAGGGAGACTCTTTTTCCTTAGCTTAGGGCTTCCTTAACAAAATGTAAAACAAAAACATCTTAGAATGACGTAGCATGGCACACTCTTCTTATGCTTCAATATGACTAAGGGACAGACAGTTTCGGAGATAAAATGTGTCTGCAAGAGTGAGATGGAGGAAGAGCCTGCCCGCCGTGTGCGCTTCAGGAGACAGTGCTCTGACTGACGGCGAGGATCTGGAGGCAGATGCCCGCCAGTTGGCCAGTGGTGCCCACAGGCTTCTCCTCATGCCTCACCCTAAGGGAGAGCTCTTGGGTCTAAGCTACAGGCAGAGGCTCCAGTGGCAATGGGTGCTGAGCTGAGGACAGGGCTGTTAATTCTCAGAGACAGCATTGTGAAAGAACTGTGCTTGCCACATAAAAGCTGCACTAGGTAGCTTCCCGTAGCTAGTGTGTCTTTCTATATGAGCAAGCAACCTCTTATGGTGGCTCAGACTTCTTAGGACATTTACAGAATTAACATTTCAAGTTAATTCCCAAACCCAGCCTGATTCTAAGAGACTGCCATTGTCGGGGCTGCAGAAACTCCTCAGTGAAGAGCAGCAATCCTCAGGGAATGAGCCAGGGCCCTCCTCCATCCCCCACTCTCTGCTGCCGCTGATCTCTGCCCAGAGTCATAGATAGGTGTAAGGTTGCTTTTGTTTGTTTGTTTTTCCTTCACCTTTCTGAGTGGATCTCAAAGCCCTTCAACAGACAAGAATGGAGGTTATCCCAGGACAGAACTCCTAGTTTATATTCATCAGATTACACTTGGCTGAAGTTGCAGTTGGAAGCAGAATGCTGGGACTTACGCACTGCATGTGCTTTAGCCAGCCAAAGGGTCATGAATTCCAGGAAGAAGGCTAACATTTACAGCTATTGTCTGCCAGATGTTGCCATAAGCTTATTACATTATTGATAACAACACTTGGAGACAGATACCATTTGAATCCTTCCATCTGACAGATGAGAAACCTAAGGCATAAAAAGAACTCCTCGCCCAAGGGCACAAGGCAGTAATTATAGTTTAAATGTTTAAGTGTTGTTGTGATCTCAATTTGCAGACAAGAGAATGGAGCTTTAGTTGTCCAAGTATTTGTCCAAGTTTACACAGTGTGAAGAGGTGGGATAGTCTACTTTTAACACTTGGGGACTTCAGCCAAGGTCATAGCACATAAACATAAATATGCATGTCTACATGTCTTCTGTCTTCTCACATTGACAGAAAAAAGTACACTCCAAAAGAATTTTCAGATCCAAGCCATAAAGACTGAACTTGGGGCATTTGGACCCAGCCCCTGGTCTAGTCGACTTCTCTCCTGAAACTTGCTTCTGCATATTGCAGCAGTAGCATCCACCTAGGCACGGTCTCTGCAAACAGCTGACCCTAGGTTATCCCCAAATCCAGTGGTCCTATACATCTTTGGTAATATTAACTTAGGAAGAAAAGGGGCTGGTTGCCATTAACAAGGAGCTCTGGGCTCTGACCTGGACCATGAGTCTTGAGACACGGGTTCCAGGGCGTTGTTCCTGCATGTGACTTGATTTCAAGCTTCCAAGAGGGTCAGAGTGGTGCCCTCAGGTCTCATAATGAAAAGCCTCTTCAAAGGGTATGGGGTGAGAGTAAAGGCTTTTCTCATGTCCCAAGTTCAATATCCTTGCTCTAGACAACTCCTGTACAATTATTCCTGTCTGAGCCATTGCCCACAGTTTTCAGGGGATCCGAAGTGAGTAGAGGCAACTATGGAAAGTTGAGAAGTCTGTTAGGGTGGAGCAGGGTTGCGAGTGGAGCCAGCAGCTTGAGAGATTTCCCTTCTCCCACCCACACACTTCCTCTTTCCCACTGGCTCCTGCCTCCGGTCAGGACTACACAAACACTGTCAGAACAGATCCAAGTCAGGCCACACCCTTTCCTTGTTTACAGACACAAAGGAGGCAGAGAATGGGAGCCGCCCTGAAATGATTCTCTCAGAAAGGCGAATTCTTAAACCAGGAAAAGAAGACTTCTTAAAAATGAACTGGCCCAGAGCAAAGGTTTTACTTCCACAAAACTTTAGGGTAATCAGGGGCCTGCCTGCATGGCCAGCCTTTTGTCCTGAGGCTCCTTCCTAGAACCCCACATGGACTATTTACGCAGACTTAACCCTTTCAATCTGTCCAGGGTTCTAAATTTAGGTTCCATACCTAAATACAATTTTCTGTGTTGTATATCATAATTAAATGTTCCATGGGCTTAATTTTGTACTTGTTGGTGTTCAAATGAGGGACAAGCTTTCAATTTAAAGAACCAAATGTACACACCCACTAACCAGCACCTCCAAGCCGGAGCATTCACTGCTGTGGAACAGGAGGCACTGGATCCAGATTGTGGCCGTGCAGAGGCTGCGGTATCCAGTCCTACTAACTCCTGAATCATTCTCTCCTCAGAGGCTAATGCTGTGCCACAGGAGAAGTAAAGAGAGCTATCCTGTCTGCTTGAATACAACAGCTTTGAAGTCCTGGTTCTAAACCCTAGAAACCATCCAAACCCGTAGCTCTGCCAGGAAGGCAGGGCTAGGCTGGGCCAGAGATCAGGTCAGCCAAGGAACCAGAAAATGGAGAGCAGTAAAGAATTGGTCTTTCTTCCTTCTTATCCCTCTATTCACATTTGGTGTCCCATACCTTCCCTTCTTCTCTCTATACTTCTCCCTTCTCTTCTCCCCATCCATTCCCTCTTCCCCTCCCTCCCTTCCTTCACCCGCCCTCAAGGTCTCAACATCACCTACCCTACTCCTTTAAATCCCCAGTGGCTTCCCAAGCAGTTTGGTTTCAGTCAGATGTCCATGTTCTGTTTAATCGGCTGTGAATGGTGACAAGCACTGTTCCTGTCTTGTGGTGAGAGAGAAGTCCTCAGACAAGCAGGAGTAGGCCTGCTCTGGAGAAGGCTGTGTTTTGTCCCATTATGTAGCATGCACTTACTATAATGTTTTTATCACAACGACTTCCCTATTGCCCCAGCTCTGGATAATAAGCAGCCTGGGTCAGGCTTCTCACCTGTGCTTGTGCTGTTCAATGAAGCCTCACTGAGAGAAAATCACGACAAAATCCTTATCATCAAAGTCTCTTCTAGCTCTCTATAAAGAAGAAATATTGTATAGAAGCCATCATGACCACAGTTTCGCCCTGTGCCTGGCTGAGGCTGTTTGGCACAGGCATAGAATATTGCTATGGTCAATCTGGGTCACTTTCCCGGATCTGGACTGGGTCACAACTAGCACTGGGTTTACTCTGTTTGTTCATTATGCAAAACGATAGCCAGTTCTACCCCCAGAAATATCATAAACCTCTCAGTTCATAAATCCTAGACTGGGTTATCTGAGGAATTTCTGGCAGATCCACCAAGAAATACAGCCAATCTAGATGTTAGAGGAATGTCATGAGTTTGTTGCCAAGTAAGAACATTAACACTTCACCCATATTCCAGAGGAATACAGTCATTCTGCAATGAGTCTTTGGGGAATGGTCAATATCACCATTACATGCCTTAGGAAATGTGGAAATGTGTATTTGATTTTCCTGATATATGAGTTTATAGGGAACAAAATGCTCATTGTAAACTAAATTTGTGATCTGTACTGCCAGATTTTCTTTCTTTCTTTCTTTCTTTCTTTCTTTCTTTCTTTCTTTCTTTCTTTCTTTCTTTCTTTCTTCCTTTCTTTCCTCCTCTTTCTTTCTTCCTTCCTTCCTTCCTTCCTTCCTTCCTTCCTCTTTCTTTCTTTCTTTCTTTCTTTCTTTCTTTCTTTCTTTCTTTCTTTCTTTCTTTCTTTCTTTCTTTCTTTCTTTCTTTCCATTCTTCTCTGGAGGCAGGGCAGAAAGGCCTCATGCATCCCAGGCTGGTTTTAAACTCCAATTCACTATGGAGACCAGAATGACTTTGAATACTTCTGGTCCTCCTACCTGCCTTCATCTTCCCAGTGCTGGGATTACAAGTGTGGAACACTGAACCCAACTAATATCTGTGAACACACACACACACACACACACACACACACACACACACACACACTTCTTTCAAGACCAATTAAAGACAAATTCTATAACAAAGCTAAAAAACGCTCTTGCAATATGTTGAACCTACCGCCCTGGGCTTTGTGTATACAAGGATATATGCAAATGCACCCCCCCCCCCAAATTACATATTTCTTAAAACATTATGACTTGGTTTCTTTTTTCAGTTTGGTTGTGCAGTTTAGTTGTGAGTGAACTTAGTATATGACAATATCACAGTGCATCGTCAAAAGGTTGGCCATGTCTGGTTGTAACCTAAATGTTACTGACCTTGTTGTTTTTCATATTCTGGCCATTTATTAGGCATTTACCATGTACAGTATTTGTTCTCACAACAGGCTTGCAGCAAAGAGAACTCTGTAGACCAATAATGATATTGCAATGAATTAAAGACAAGTATCTATAGGCTGTTAGAATAAACAGAACTACTCAGAGTTGTGTGCCACAAAGGGAAATTTCCAGGTAGAGATGAAGCTCAGCCTGCCTTTTCCCATTTAAATCAGAGTTAATCAAGTAGATAAAGTTGGGAGAATATTTAGGCTGTGAAACTTAGAGGTCCATGAGAGAACATGAAGCATTGTGGGTATTAATGGTGGCCTACTTGGGTTGTGACTTAAGTTACAGGTAGCCAGGAATGGTTCTGGAAAGGGAGGAGTGGGACCAGGTCATAAAGGTATTTAGGCCAGGCTAAAGGATTGGAAGGCTCCAGAACAATGTGGAACCTATAGAATATTTTTTAAAATAAACATTTTAGTGAAAAAAGTATTGAAAGATGCACATAAGTTTTAATCTCAATGAATTTTCATGAACTAAGCACAGCCGTGTGGCCAGCACTCAGGCCATAGCATGCATAGCCTGTGTCCTTAAGGATCTCTCCCTATTCCCTTGCAGGCTCTACTCCTCTTCTTGTGGTGACTGCAGGACTTCTAACACTGTAGATTTGTTTTGCTCTCTTTGAACTTTAACTAGAATTGTGTCTGGCTTCTATCAGTCAGCATTATGCTTATGAACTTTACTCCTGCTGTTACGTGGAAGGAGATAGACTTCCTTCAACTTCATAGTTGTATTATGAACATACATTTGAGTTCTGTCCAATTATGAATAGTTGTGTTGTGAATGTGCTCTTTTAGAGAAGATGTAAATAAATTTCTGTTAGATAGAATACCTAGAAGCTGAATCTCAGGTCATAGGCTAAGCACATATTCAGTTTTGTGAGACTCTACTATGTGATGGTTTTACAAAGTGATTTACTAATTTAAAGCCTCAGTATCAGGAATTCTTGTCTTCCAGTTTTCAATGGTTAGTATTGGCTTTTTAAAAAGGTATTCTTGTGTGCGTGCATGCATGTGTCTGTGCAGCTGTTAGAAATTAAATTGTGTCCGTTAGTTATTTTTCTATTGGTGTGAAGAGACACCATGACCAAGGAAACTTATAAAAGAAAGCATTTGATTAGAAGCTTGCTTACAGATCCGAGGACAAGTCCATGTCTATCATGACCATAGAGGTCATGTCACCTGGCAGTCAGGGGGGCATGGTGCTGGTGCAGTTACTGAGAACAGAGAGAGTGAGTTAGTGAGCTAACTAGTCTGGAATAGTCTGGGCTTTTGAAACTTTAAAACTACCCTCCATGACATATCTCCTCAACAAGGCCACACCTCCTCATCCACCACTTAGGGACTAAGTGTTCAAATATATGAGTCACGTATATATAGTCCTGCCCTCATATATATATACACATATATGTGTATATATATATATATATATATATATGTATGTATATATATATATATATGAATCATATATATGAGGGCAGGTGGCTTCTCATTTAAACCACTGTAATAGCCAACTCTTATTCACAATCATATGTGGGGTTCCAACCTCCAGTTGACTCTATTTGAAAACAGAGACTTTAAGGAGATTAGTAAGGCTAGCTGAAGTCATTAGAACAGAGTCATGATATAGTAAGGCTGATGTTCTTATGAAAAGAAGACGATATACCAGAGTTCTCTCTTTATGCAGCTCAGAAGATGAGAGAGCTGTTTATAAACAGGAAAAGCACCTTAATGGAAACTGATGTAAACAAAATAAACAAGGCGATCACAACAAAGTTCTGAACACAGAGCAAGATCTATCTTCTTTGACACTAGCTTGGGGTGATCATGTGCTAAGTAGTCATCAAACTGAACCTCCCATCATTATCATTACTACCATCTACTGTTATTGTGGAGGTTTCTAGCTTGCCTTACATGGTAGATTGCGGTAGTGTCTACACCCTTTAGCCCTCCCAAACCTCTTACAAGGCTTTGTCACTAGTGTAGACCTCTGTAGCCAAACTTCATGACTTCTGGCCAATAGAATGTAGAAAAGGTGGTATGGTGTTATTTTTAATCCTAGGACACAAGAGGCTTTGGATGATTCCTGCTTTTTCACTTGGAGTTCTTCCCACGTGCCATGTGAACACATCAAGGCTAGTTTATCAGAGAGAGAGAGAGAGCGAGAGAGTGAGAGAGAGATCATTTGTACCCATTGTCTTAGGGTTATTGCTGTAGGAATGAAACACCATGACCCAAAGCAGCTTGGGAGGTGGAAAGGGTTTATTTCACTCACAATTCCATAACAGTTTATCATCAAAAGCAGTGAGGGTAAGAACTCAAGCAGGACAGGAATCTGGAAGCAGGAGCTGATGCAGAGACCATGAGGAGTGCTCCTTATTGGCTTATCCTCATAGCGTTCTCAGCTCCTCTTCTTATAGAACCCAGGGCCACCAGCCCAGGGGTGGCCCCACTCAGAGACGCTTGAGGCCCTCTTATACCAAGAACTAACTGAGAAAATGCCTATGGGCTTATCTATAGCAAGATCTTATTGAGGCATTTTCTCAATTGAGGCTCGCTCTTTTCAGATTACTCTAACTTGTGTCAAGTTGACATAAAACTAGCCAGTTTCCCCAACATCACAGTTGTCCTACCTTATGTCCATTTGGGTGAGCCCAGCCAAGATCTTCTGAATCTAGATTAGGTCAGTAGAGATTCTCACCACCCTGCATATTTGAGAGCAAGAGTGTATGACTATTGTGTTAAGCTACCACCTCAGGTAGCTTAGGTAACTGCTATAAGACAAGCAGAAACACAAACTGAGATACAGGATGTATGCAGAGATGAGAACCTGACCAACCTCAGAGCTTCAGACAAAGAAGAGGTATTTGTTGTGAAGATCAGTGTGATCTGTAAGCTAAAACATAATTCAGCACTAGGTAGTAGGAAAAAACAGAAATATGTGACCTTGAAACAGGGAGTTTGGGGCTGGAGAGATGGCTCAGTGGTTAAGGACATGTATTGTTCTTCCAGAGGACCTGAGTTCAATACCCAACACTCATGTCAGGTAGCTGAGTTCCAGGGGGTCAGATGCCTCTGGAATATCCATGCTCCTCCATACACATGGTTATGTATATATATATATATATATATATATATATATATATATATATATATATATACACACACACACACACACACACACACACACACACACATGAGTTCTGAGGAATAAACTGGAGAAAAACAACATGTAAGGAGAAGATGGTAAGAAGAAACAATCCGATATAGAAGAGGAGACAGGTGTATCACAGTGGTAGAACACTTGAGGCCCTTGATTTGATTAGTGCCAACTCCCCCCCCCCCTTTCAAAAAATCCACAAATCGAAGAAGAAAACCAGAAGTGAGGGTCATAATGGCATGAGAGTTTAAAGCAACATTAGGGTGGAGAAGAAGACAGAAAAAATCCATGTCATCCTTTCATATCTAGATCATCTCATTTATTGGGTGTAGATGGGGAGCATGGAGTCTGTCTAGAAAAGAGTTAACAGGCAGACTATGAAAGATCTTTTGTTCTGCTCCAAAGAGTCTGGATTTCATTCTGAAAGACTTTTAGCAAGAGAGCAACTGAAGAGACTTTTTGTTTGTTTGTTTGTTTGTTTGTTTGTTTGACAATCACTCTATAACAAAACTCTGGGGTTGCACAGCATCTCATCTCTGCACACATCATGTGTCTCAGTTTGTGTCTCTGCTGGCATAGGCTGATTAGGAATATCATAGGGTCAAGGACATTGGGAAATTCTCTGCGTAAAGCAGCTGAGACAGGATGAGGGCCTGAACTGGGGAATGAATAGCCATGAACATGAAAAGATGAATTCAAGAAAAAGGTGGGAGACAGAACTGGCAGGGCTTTGTGACTGAGTTCTGAGAATACAGAATGAATCATTTGGGGGTGTAAGGTTCTGGTTAGACAATCAAAACATTGAATTGCAATGCAGGAGTATGCCTAGGCCCCATGAGCTGTGATGTAAGGCTAATCTTCTCTAGCATACCTAAATTACTATAGGATAATAACTACTTACCAGAAGCCACTCTCATCAGTGTCCCATCAGTCAAGGGAAGTGATAAAGTGATGTGCTCCGTGGTCAATGCTTGGTGGCCTGCTTTTGACTCTCATAAAAGTATGCTTACCACAGAAGTCAGTACACTGCAAACCAGCCGTCCTTGCCACCACCAAACCAGTTTGTTAATTATCTGAAAGAACATCATTGCAGATGAGAATGAAATTCTCCAAGGAGAGCACATACAGTTAGAGAGGAAAAGGTCTGAGAGGGAACACTGAGAAACGAACCTTTGGAGACTGGACAGAGACAATAGTTGCAAACAGGAAAAAAGTAAGGCATTAGAGAGACCAGTGGAAGAGAATTTGCAAAATAACATGTGGTACCTGCCAAGATGGCTATAAAGCAGCCAGATTATGTGACAAAACCAACTACTTAAAGAAGAGTTATTCTTACATTCTTAAAGCTGTCTTAACCATAATATTTTTTAGATCTCTCTCTGTCTCTCTCTCCGTCTCTCTCCGTCCCTCTCTGTCTCTCTGTCTCTGTCTCTGTCTCTGTCTCTCTCTCTCTCTCTCTCTCTCTCTCTCTGTGTGTGTGTGTGTGTGTGTGTACACCTTGTGTGTGATAGCTGCCACAGACGCCAGAGAGGGTGCTAGATCCCTGGCTCCTTGGACTCCCTGAGGCTGGAAGTTACGGGTAGTGGTGAATTGTCCTCTGTGAGTGCTAAAGCTCAAGTCCTATAAATGAACATCAGGCATCACTGAGCCATCTTCCCAGCTCCACACTCACTATAGTATTTTAAAAAGTAACTTAAATACATCAAATTGGCTGATTTGTGGTTAATCCACTAAACAATCAATGTTATGCAATAACCTCTCCATGATTTTAACCTAATTGTATTGGTCATTGGACAAATGAATGTCAGTTATAACATAGCATAAGTTTTAACCTAATTTAAATAAGTTTTAAGCTAAAATTTGTTATAGATTTTCTTAAACCATACCCAATGAACTTACAAATCATGAGTTATTTATAGCATAGTTTTAAGTGATTTTTTTTGAGAACAGAGAAATTAGAGATAAAAGGTTTTTAATTTTAATTTTAACTCTAGAGTGGAAAGTAATGGTAACATAGGGGTAAGGGACTTTTGAAAGTTTAAAGCAGAAAAAATTGTGATATTTGTGTTAAGTTATTCCTGTCAGGTTTGCTTTGGTATGTAAAATATGTACCTCAGCCCCCTGTCCTGGTCAGAAACCCAACAATTAGTTTGTGCAGTGGTAGAAGCTGTTATCATCTGAGAGAATTTGAAATCACATGTCCCATCTTTGGCTATTGATTGAGCTGTTTACAGCAAGGTTTTAATGAAGTCCCAGTCTGAGGAGGAAAGGAGAAAGGGTTGCAAAACAAACTCTGCTGGACCAGTCCCTAGAAGCTCCAAGTGGGAGCTGAGAGACAGAGAAACCCAGGAGGTATGGAGAAGCTGCGGTCCTCTCAGCATCCTGCTGAGAGGGAACAGGGCTGCAGGTACAGAAGGTCCTCCTGAGGGAGGAGAGCCCAGTAAAGGAGGATGCAGAGAACAGGGTTAAAGTATAGGGTCAGTGGGACATAAGGAAGCTGTCCGATTTCTGTCTAGGAGAGAGCTGAGAGACAGAAGAGACAGGGTCAGAACGCAGAGGAAGCAGAGGAAGGAAGCACTGCAGCTTCTGGGGGAAGTGGGTGGGGATGGAGAAGAACAGGAGAAATCAGCTGAAGAGGTGGACTATGACAGATTTGAGGGGGAAAAAAGGTAATCTCTTTAATAGATATGTCTTGTGTGGTTGCATGGGGCCCTGGAGGGTGTGGTGGACTCTAGGAGCCAGGGAGGTACTTATGGAATAGACCAGGAAGGAGAGGCCAAAGGTTAGGGCACATGCAGAGAAGCAGTAGCTAAGAGTCAGAGTCTAGAATTTAGAGTCAAGTTTGATTGGTGGCAGAATCCAGCAGAAACAAATGGTTCATGTACACCTCAGGTGAATCAGATCAGTAGCCTGGTTTGGAGGGGCCGAATTCCTTGAAAGGGAGTTTGTATATGCCAATCCTGTTGTTTCTGCGCCAGACGAATGAAAAACTGAGGCCATGCCCCCTCCAAGATGTGGTTGAGGAGTACTATAAATATGAAGGAGCGCACAGCCCAGAGCTAGGCCATGAGGTGGGTGGGTTTTTTTGGGGGGGGGTTGTGTGTGTGTGTTTTGGCTGGGGGTGTTTTGTGTAGGTGTTTGGGGGTGGGGGTTGGTGAGGGACTGAGAGAGAACAGGGAGCAAAGAGAGGATCTGGGAACCAAGAGTGGCCTGGTTATGCACAGGCAGCAGAGAGGCCAGGGGAAGGGGAGACTGACTAGCAACCAGAAACTACTTCCATATGTTAAACAGGCACCCATGTTAGCCACTAGTTCCTGCCCTGTGGATCAAAATACTGTCTTAAAATATAATTCTAACAGGGCATGGCGATGCACCTTTAATCCCAGCACTCTGGAGGCAAAGGTAGATGAATCTCTGTGAGTTCAAGGCCAGCCTATGGAGCAGCCTCCAGGTCAGCCAGAGAGGCAGAGGGAGACTCTGTCTCAAAACTAAAACTTGCCCCAATCTAATTCTAAATCGCGGATACAATATAAATTTAAAATGAAAGATGACTATTAGACATTTAAGGGTTCATGACTGGCCGAAGAATGACACCCCGGACTTAAATAGTGTATAAATGCAAAAGGTGTTTTTTTTTTTTTTTTCCATTGCACAATTGTAGCATTTTTTTTATTCGATATATTTTTTATTTACATTTCAAATGATTTCCCCTTTCCTAGCCCCCCCAACTCCCAGAAAGTCCTGTAAGCCCCCTTCTCTCCCCCTGTCCTCCCACCTACCCCTTCCCACTTCCCCGTTCTGGTTTTGCTGAATACTGCTTCACTGAGTCTTTCCAGAACAAGGGGCCACTCTAACTTTCTTCTTGTACCTCATTTGATGTGTAGATTATGTTTTGGGTATTCCAGGTTTCTAGGTTAATATCCACTTATTAGTGAGTGCATACCATGATTCACCTTTTGAGTCTGGGTTACCTCACTTAGTAGGATGTTCTCTAGCTCCATCCATTTGCCTAAGAATTTCATGAGTTCATTGTTTCTAATGGCTGAATAGTACTCCATTGTGTAAATGTACCACATTTTTTGCATCCACTCTTCTGTTGAGGGATACCTGGCTTCTTTCCAGCATCTGGCAATTATAAATAGGGATGCTATGAACATAGTAGAGCATGTATCCTTATTACATGGTGGGGAATCCTCTGGGTATATGCCCAGGAGTGGTATAGCAGGATCTTCTGGAAGTGAGGTGCCCAGTTTTCGGAGGAACCGCCAGACTGATTTCCAGAGTGGTTGTACCAATTTGCAACCCCACCAGCAGTGGAGGAGTGTTCCTCTTTCTCCACACCCTCTCCAACACCTGCTATCTCCTGAATTTTTAATCTTAACCATTCTGACTGGTATAAGATGAAATCTCAGGGTTGTTTTGATTTGCATTTCCCTAATGACTAATGAAGTTGAGCATTTTTTAAGATGCTTCTCCGCCATCCGAAGTTCTTCAGGTGAGAATTCTTTGTTTAGCTCTGTACCCCATTTTTTAATAGGGTTGTTTGGTTTTCTGGAGTCTAACTTCTTGAGTTCTTTATATATATTGGATATTAGCCCTCTATCTGATGTAGGATTGGTGAAGATCTTTTCCCAATTTGTTGGTTGCCGATTTGTCCTCTTGATGGTGTCCTTTGCCTTACAGAAACTTTGTAATTTTATGAGGTCCCATTTGTCAATTCTTGCTCTTAGAGCATACGCTATTGGTGTTCTGTTCAGAAACTTTCTCCCTGTACCGATGTCCTCAAGGGTCTTCCCCAGTTTCTTTTCTATTAACTTCAGAGTGTCTGGCTTTATGTGGAGGTCCTTGATCCATTTGGATTTGAGCTTAGTACAAGGAGACAAGGATGGATCGATTCGCATTCTTCTGGATGCTGACCTCCAGTTGAACCAGCACCATTTGTTGAAAAGGCTATCTTTTTTCCATTGGATGTTTTCAGCCTCTTTGTCGAGGATCAAGTGGCCATAGGTGTGTGGGTTCATTTCTGGATCTTCAATCCTGTTCCATTGATCCTCCTGCCTGTCACTGTACCAATACCATGCAGTTTTTAACACTATTGCTCTGTAGTATTTCTTGAGGTCAGGGATACTGATTCCCCCAAGAATTTCTTTTGTTGCTGAGAATAGTTTTAGCTATCCTGGGTTTTTTGGCAAAATGGCCATTTTAACTATATTGATTCTACCGATCCATGAGCATGGGAGGTTTTCCCATTTTTTGAGGTCTTCTTCCGTTTCCTTCTTCAGAGTCTTGAAGTTCTTGTCATACAGATCTTTCACATGTTTGGTAAGAGTCACCCCAAGATACTTTATACTGTTTGTGGCTATTGTGAAGGAAGTCATTTCCCTAATTTCTTTCTCAGCTTGCTTATCCTTTGAGTATAGGAAGGCCACTGATTTGCTTGAGTTGATTTTATAACCTGCCACTTTGCTGAAGTTGTTTATCAGCTGTAGGAGTTCTCTAGTGGAGTTTTTTGGGTCACTTAGGTAGACTATCATGTCATCTGCAAATAATGATAGTTTGACTTCTTCCTTTCCAATTTGTATCCCTTTGACCTCCTTATGTTGTCGAATTGCCCGAGCTAGTACCTCAAGTACTATATTGAAAAGATAAGGAGAAAGGGGGCAGCCCTGTCTAGTCCCTGATTTTAGTGGGATTGCTTCAAGGCGAAAGGTGTTTTATTCTGTAGAAGTCCAGCCAGCTCAGGTCTCCCATTACCAAGATAAAGCCATAATCAAGTGAGCTCAATGCTTTGATTTAAAGCACATTAGAGTTCTGAGGTAGATGAGCTGTATCTTGCTCTATCTCTAGGGTTCCTGAACCATTATTGGGTGGTGAAGCCTGGAGCCTGGTTTCTTTTTGTTTGTTTTGGTTTTTGTTTTGTTTTATTTTTTCCTATTAGGAACTGACTTGTCTGGGCATGCCTGGGGCCTGCCTGGACTTGCCCAGTTCTTAGGCCTAGACTCCTTAAGTGCTAATTTGAAGTCTTTTACAGAATCAACTTAGCCTTCTCAATCCTCACTTTTAGTGAAAGGGTTAACTCAGAAAGTTTGAAAATGTCATAGAACACTGGCTCCCCCAAGAAGTGAGAGGCTGATTACATTCATCAGACCACAGGGTGGTCCCTGTGGCTAGGGAAGGCCCAGAGTCCGTTGGCCACCTATGTCATTCCCTATCAACCAATTAACAGGTAACACTGTTCTGCCAATCACATTGTGCCTAATGGCGCCTGCCCTGAGAACTGTATAAAAGGCCTGCGAAGCCTGGAGTGCGGGCTGTTCTCTCTTCATGTGCAGAGCAGCCCCAGCATGCTGGTTTTAATAAAAATTCCTCTTGCTTTTTGCATCGATCTCTGTCTCTGAGTGGTCCACTCAGGGGGTCCGGTAAGTTAAGACTGGTCGAGTCTTGCATTAGTAGTGGGCCATCTTAAATTCTTGAGATGTTTCTACACTAACAACTCCTTTGTCTAGGAACCTAGTAACACAGCAGATACAGCTACCCTTTTAACTCAATAAGAGGTGCTAGTCTGTTGAAGACATCCTCCCCAGAGTAATAAGTCACTCTGGGTACAAGCTGTACTAGAACATAAAATTCCTCAGGCGTATTTACAACCAGGCCATGAATGCATGGAGTAAGCCCTGAAGTACAAGCCTACCATGTGTTCTCTGGGGGCAGCATGTGTCCTGCAACAGTAGGGTTACAGAGGTGGGAATAGACTGGGAGCACCTTATTTCTAATGCAGAGCCCTTGTCTGTAACCAACAATTTTGTGTTAAGTCTGGGGAGAGAGGAGTTAAAACTGGCAGTCCAATTGGCCTTCTTGCCAGCCAGGTTGGTGCATCATCTCCTGGGGTACACAGATAGTAAGGGGGTAGTGGTTGGTGCATCATCTCCTGGGGTACACAGACAATAAGGGGGTAGTGGCTGGTACATCATCTCCTGGGGTACACAGATAATAAGGGGGTAGTGGTTGGAGCATCATCTCCTGGGGTACACAGACAGTAAGGGGGTAGTGGTTGGTGCATCATCTCCTGGGGTACACAGACAGTAAGGGGGTAGTGGTTGGTGCATCATCTCCTGGGGTACACAGATAGTAAGGGGGTAGTGGTTGGTGCATCATCTCCTGGGGTACACAGACAGTAAGGGGGTAGTGGTTGGTGCATCATCTCCTGGGGTACACAGATAGTAAGGGGGTAGTGGTTGGTGCATCATCTCCTGGGGTACACAGATAGTAAGGGGGTAGTGGCTGGTGCATCATCTCCTGGGGTACACAGACAGTAAGGGGGTAGTGGCTGGTGCATCATCTCCTGGGGTACACAGATAGTAAGGGGGTAGTGGCTGGTGCATCATCTCCTGGGGTACACAGACAGTAAAGGGGGTAGTGGCTGGTGCATCATCTCCTGGGGTACACAGATAGTAAGGGGGTAGTGGTTGGTGCATCATCTCCTGGGGTACACAGATAGTAAGGGGGTAGTGGTTGGTGCATCATCTCCTGGGGTACACAGATAGTAAGGGGGTAGTGGTTGGTGCATCATCTCCTGGGGTACACAGATAGTAAGGGGGTAGTGGCTGGTGCATCATCTCCTGGGGTACACAGATAGTAAGGGGGTAGTCGTTGGTGCATCATCTCCTGGGGTACACAGATAGTAAGGGGGTAGTGGTTGGTGCATCATCTCCTGGGGTACACAGACAGTAAGGGGGTAGTGGCTGGTGCATCATTTCCTGGGGTACACAGATAGTAAGGGGGTAGTGGTTGGTGCATCATCTCCTGGGGTACACAGATAGTAAGGGGGTAGTGGCTGGTGCATCATCTCCTGGGGTACACAGACAGTAAGGGGGTAGTGGCTGGTGCATCATCTCCTGGGGTACACAGACAGTAAGGGGGTAGTGGTTGGTGCATCATCTCCTGGGGTACACAGACAGTAAGGGGGTAGTGGCTGGTGCATCATCTCCTGGGGTACACAGACAGTAAGGGGGTAGTGGCTGGTGCATCATCTCCTGGGGTACACAGACAGTAAGGGGGTAGTGGCTGGTGCATCATCTCCTGGGGTACACAGATAGTAAGGGGGTAGTGGTTGGTGCATCATCTCCTGGGGTACACAGACAGTAAGGGGGTAGTGGCTGGTGAATCATCTCCTGGGGTACACAGATAGTAAGGGGGTAGTGGTTGGTGCATCATCTCCTGGGGTACACAGATAGTAAGGGGGTAGTGGCTGGTGCATCATCTCCTGGGGTACACAGACAGTAAGGGGGTAGTGGTTGGTGCATCATCTCCTGGGGTACACAGATAGTAAGGGGGTAGTGGTTGGTGCATCATCTCCTGGGGTGCACAGATAGTAAGGGGGTAGTGGTTGGTGCATCATCTCCTGGGGTGCACAGACAGTAAGGGGGTAGTGGTTGGTGCATCATCTCCTGGGGTACACAGATAATAAGGGGGTAGTGGTTGGTGCATCATCTCCTGGGGTACACAGACAGTAAGGGGGTAGTGGTTGGTGCATCATCTCCTGGGGTACACAGACAGTAAGGGGGTAGTGGCTGGTGCATCATCTCCTGGGGTACACAGATAGTAAGGGGGTAGTGCCTGGTGCATCATCTCCTGGGGTACACAGATAATAAGGGGGTAGTGGTTGGTGCATCATCTCCTGGGGTACACAGATAGTAAGGGGGTAGTGGTTGGTGCATCATCTCCTGGGGTACACAGATAGTAAGGGGGTAGTGGTTGGTGCATCATCTCCTGGGGTACACAGATAGTAAGGGGGTAGTGGTTGGTGCATCATCTCCTGGGGTACACAGACAGTAAGGCGGTAGTGGCTGGTGCATCATCTCCTGGGGTACACAGATAGTAAGGGGGTAGTGGCTGGTGCATCATCTCCTGGGGTACACAAACAGTAAGGGGGTAGTGGTTGGTGCATCATCTCCTGGGGTACACATAGTAAGGGGGTAGTGGTTGGTGCATCATCTCCTGGGGTACACAGACAGTAAGGGGGTAGTGGTTGGTGCATCATCTCCTGGGGTACACAGATAGTAAGGGGGTAGTGGCTGGTGCATCATCTCCTGGGGTACACAGATAGTAAGGGGGTAGTGGCTGGTGCATCATCTCCTGGGGTACACAGATAGTAAGGGGGTAGTGGTTGGTGCATCATCTCCTGGGGTACACAGATAGTAAGGGGGTAGTGGTTGGAGCATCATCTCCTGGGGTACACAGATAGTAAGGGGGTAGTGGTTGGTGCATCATCTCCTGGGGTACACAGACAGTAAGGGGGTAGTGGTTGGTGCATCATCTCCTGGGGTACACAGATAGTAAGGGGGTAGTGGTTGGTGCATCATCTCCTGGGGTACACAGATAATAAGGGGGTAGTGGTTGGTGCATCATCTCCTGGGGTACACAGACAGTAAGGAGGTAGTGGCTGGTGCATCATCTCCTGGGGTACACAGACAGTAAGGGGGTAGTGGTTGGTGCATCATCTCCTGGGGTACACAGACAGTAAGGAGGTAGTGGCTGGTGCATCATCTCCTGGGGTACACAAATAGTAAGGGGGTAGTGTTTGGTGCATCATCTCCTGGGGTACACAGACAGTAAGGGGGTAGTGGCTGGTGCATCATCTCCTGGGGTACACAGACAGTAAGGGGGTAGTGGTTGGTGCATCATCTCCTGGGGTACACAGACAGTAAGGGGGTAGTGGCTGGTGCATCATCTCCTGGGGTACACAGACAGTAAGGGGGTAGTGGCTGGTGCATCATCTCCTGGGGTACACAGACAGTAAGGGGGTAGTGGCTGGTGCATCATC
Organism: Apodemus sylvaticus; assembly: GCF_947179515.1. Classification (NCBI taxonomy): domain Eukaryota; kingdom Metazoa; phylum Chordata; class Mammalia; order Rodentia; family Muridae; genus Apodemus; species Apodemus sylvaticus. Next base: position 105,894,350 of record NC_067482.1, read on the forward strand.
TCCTGGGGTACACAGATAGTAAGGGGGTAGTGGTTGGTGCATCATCTCCTGGGGTACACAGACAGTAAGGGGGTAGTGGCTGGTGAATCATCTCCTGGGGTACACAGATAGTAAGGGGGTAGTGGTTGGTGCATCATCTCCTGGGGTACACAGATAGTAAGGGGGTAGTGGCTGGTGCATCATCTCCTGGGGTACACAGACAGTAAGGGGGTAGTGGTTGGTGCATCATCTCCTGGGGTACACAGATAGTAAGGGGGTAGTGGTTGGTGCATCATCTCCTGGGGTGCACAGATAGTAAGGGGGTAGTGGTTGGTGCATCATCTCCTGGGGTGCACAGACAGTAAGGGGGTAGTGGTTGGTGCATCATCTCCTGGGGTACACAGATAATAAGGGGGTAGTGGTTGGTGCATCATCTCCTGGGGTACACAGACAGTAAGGGGGTAGTGGTTGGTGCATCATCTCCTGGGGTACACAGACAGTAAGGGGGTAGTGGCTGGTGCATCATCTCCTGGGGTACACAGATAGTAAGGGGGTAGTGCCTGGTGCATCATCTCCTGGGGTACACAGATAATAAGGGGGTAGTGGTTGGTGCATCATCTCCTGGGGTACACAGATAGTAAGGGGGTAGTGGTTGGTGCATCATCTCCTGGGGTACACAGATAGTAAGGGGGTAGTGGTTGGTGCATCATCTCCTGGGGTACACAGATAGTAAGGGGGTAGTGGTTGGTGCATCATCTCCTGGGGTACACAGACAGTAAGGCGGTAGTGGCTGGTGCATCATCTCCTGGGGTACACAGATAGTAAGGGGGTAGTGGCTGGTGCATCATCTCCTGGGGTACACAAACAGTAAGGGGGTAGTGGTTGGTGCATCATCTCCTGGGGTACACATAGTAAGGGGGTAGTGGTTGGTGCATCATCTCCTGGGGTACACAGACAGTAAGGGGGTAGTGGTTGGTGCATCATCTCCTGGGGTACACAGATAGTAAGGGGGTAGTGGCTGGTGCATCATCTCCTGGGGTACACAGATAGTAAGGGGGTAGTGGCTGGTGCATCATCTCCTGGGGTACACAGATAGTAAGGGGGTAGTGGCTGGTGCATCATCTCCTGGGGTACACAGATAGTAAGGGGGTAGTGGTTGGAGCATCATCTCCTGGGGTACACAGATAGTAAGGGGGTAGTGGTTGGTGCATCATCTCCTGGGGTACACAGACAGTAAGGGGGTAGTGGTTGGTGCATCATCTCCTGGGGTACACAGATAGTAAGGGGGTAGTGGTTGGTGCATCATCTCCTGGGGTACACAGATAATAAGGGGGTAGTGGTTGGTGCATCATCTCCTGGGGTACACAGACAGTAAGGAGGTAGTGGCTGGTGCATCATCTCCTGGGGTACACAGACAGTAAGGGGGTAGTGGTTGGTGCATCATCTCCTGGGGTACACAGACAGTAAGGAGGTAGTGGCTGGTGCATCATCTCCTGGGGTACACAAATAGTAAGGGGGTAGTGTTTGGTGCATCATCTCCTGGGGTACACAGACAGTAAGGGGGTAGTGGCTGGTGCATCATCTCCTGGGGTACACAGACAGTAAGGGGGTAGTGGCTGGTGCATCATCTCCTGGGGTACACAGACAGTAAGGGGGTAGTGGTTGGTGCATCATCTCCTGGGGTACACAGATAGTAAGGGGATAGTGGCTGGTGCATCATCTCCTGGGGTACACAGATAGTAAGGGGGTAGTGGTTGGTGCATCATCTCCTGGGGTACACAGATAGTAAGGGGGTAGTGGTTGGTGCATCATCTCCTGGGGTACACAGATAGTAAGGGGGTAGTGGTTGGTGCATCATCTCCTGGGGTGCACAGATAGTAAGGGGGTAGTGGTTGGTGCATCATCTCCTGGGGTGCACAGACAGTAAGGGGGTAGTGGTTGGTGCATCATCTCCTGGGGTACACAGATAATAAGGGGGTAGTGGTTGGTGCATCATCTCCTGGGGTACACAGACAGTAAGGGGGTAGTGGTTGGTGCATCATCTCCTGGGGTACACAGACAGAAAGGGGGTAGTGGCTGGTGCATCATCTCCTGGGGTACACAGATAGTAAGGGGGTAGTGCCTGGTGCATCATCTCCTGGGGTACACAGATAATAAGGGGGTAGTGGTTGGTGCATCATCTCCTGGGGTACACAGATAGTAAGGGGGTAGTGGTTGGTGCATCATCTCCTGGGGTACACAGATAGTAAGGGGGTAGTGGTTGGTGCATCATCTCCTGGGGTACACAGATAGTAAGGGGGTAGTGGTTGGTGCATCATCTCCTGGGGTACACAGACAGTAAGGCGGTAGTGGCTGGTGCATCATCTCCTGGGGTACACAGATAGTAAGGGGGTAGTGGCTGGTGCATCATCTCCTGGGGTACACAAACAGTAAGGGGGTAGTGGTTGGTGCATCATCTCCTGGGGTACACATAGTAAGGGGGTAGTGGTTGGTGCATCATCTCCTGGGGTACACAGACAGTAAGGGGGTAGTGGTTGGTGCATCATCTCCTGGGGTACACAGATAGTAAGGGGGTAGTGGCTGGTGCATCATCTCCTGGGGTACACAGATAGTAAGGGGGTAGTGGCTGGTGCATCATCTCCTGGGGTACACAGATAGTAAGGGGGTAGTGGTTGGTGCATCATCTCCTGGGGTACACAGATAGTAAGGGGGTAGTGGTTGGAGCATCATCTCCTGGGGTACACAGATAGTAAGGGGGTAGTGGTTGGTGCATCATCTCCTGGGGTACACAGACAGTAAGGGGGTAGTGGTTGGTGCATCATCTCCTGGGGTACACAGATAGTAAGGGGGTAGTGGTTGGTGCATCATCTCCTGGGGTACACAGATAATAAGGGGGTAGTGGTTGGTGCATCATCTCCTGGGGTACACAGACAGTAAGGAGGTAGTGGCTGGTGCATCATCTCCTGGGGTACACAGACAGTAAGGGGGTAGTGGTTGGTGCATCATCTCCTGGGGTACACAGACAGTAAGGAGGTAGTGGCTGGTGCATCATCTCCTGGGGTACACAAATAGTAAGGGGGTAGTGTTTGGTGCATCATCTCCTGGGGTACACAGACAGTAAGGGGGTAGTGGCTGGTGCATCATCTCCTGGGGTACACAGACAGTAAGGGGGTAGTGGCTGGTGCATCATCTCCTGGGGTACACAGACAGTAAGGGGGTAGTGGTTGGTGCATCATCTCCTGGGGTACACAGATAGTAAGGGGATAGTGGCTGGTGCATCATCTCCTGGGGTACACAGATAGTAAGGGGGTAGTGGTTGGTGCATCATCTCCTGGGGTACACAGATAGTAAGGGGGTAGTGGTTGGTGCATCATCTCCTGGGGTACACAGATAGTAAGGGGGTAGTGGTTGGTGCATCATCTCCTGGGGTACACAGATAGTAAAGGGGTAGTGGTTGGTGCAGCAAAGTGTAAACAGCGAGCAGGCAGGACCAGGAACACTAGAGTCACAGTTCCAGTGGATGGACAGGGTGTGGCGTAGTGACCTTCCATTGTTCCTATGGCAGTTCCTCTGCTGGGCCCTCAACTGCTGGATCATCTCTCCTGGCAGGCTTGATGTGGGAGTGATGTATCCACATCCTGATCCTGTCCATCTTAACAGCCAAAGGCGCAGTCAGGACCATGGTGTGAGGTCCTTTTAGTGAGTTTCCAGAGTCTTGTGGCTATGTCTCTTAATCCAGACTTCATCACCCGGTTCAAAGCAATGGGGGCTAGGGTGAGAAGCCGACTCATAAACCTAGAAGATGGCAGGCCAGAGTCCTTGGAACCCCTATGGAGGGTTTCCAAGGACTTTAAAAATGTATGTTGGTCATATTCAGCTATCAGATTGGAGGTTAGGCAGCATGGGATGGGGTCTCCCTATAGGATCTCAAAAAGGTGAGAGGACCTCATGTATAGGAGGTGTTCCTAGCCCTATATAAGGCATAAGGTAAGAGAGATGCATAGTCACTGCCAGTTTCAGGGGTTAATTTGGTCAAGACCCCTTTAGGGTATAATTTATCTTCCCTACTTGCCCAGAATTCTGGAATCTGCATGTGCAATATAATTTCCAATTGGTCCCAGGAACCCATGCTAGAGATTGAGTTACCTGAGAGATGAATGCTGGTCCATTGTCATACTCAGCTGAGTAGGCAATTCAAACCTGGGTGTGATGTCTTCCAGAAGCTTCTTTGCCACTTTGTGGGCAATCTCCTAACTATCCTGAAAAGGTATCTATAAAAACAAGCAAATACTTATATCCATATGTTTCTGGTTTTATTTCTGTATAATCTATTTCCCAACTAGCCCCTGGCCATTGACCCCTGATTCTGGTTCCTGGAGTAGCTCCTTGACTGGGTACTGAGAAGTTTACATCCTGGAAGGTAGCATAGTCTGTGATTACCTGATCAACCAAGTGTCCTACATCAAATATTGTGTACCTTGCCACTTACTTCAATTCTTTTAGTTTTCGGTGACCCAGGTGTGAAGCTTGGATGAGCTGTTTAGCAAACTTCTTAGGTAAGATGGTGCAGCCATCAGAGATTAGCAGCCATCCATCTTTTCTGCAAACTCTCCTGGTGTCATTTGTCTTCACCAGTATATTTAGGGATGGCTGGGGGCTCAGGGGTGGCAGTAGGAGTGGGAGTGGGGCATGGGTAGCAGAGCTACTAGGATGGTGAGCAACCCCCCCTTTGGCTTTATCAGCTAGCCTGTTCCCTCGGGCTATTTCTGATGTTGCTTTCTGATGCCCAGGGCAATGAATTATGAGTACTTTAAGAGGAAGCCATGATGCCTCCAATAAAATAAGTATCCTTTCCTTATTTCTGATGGTGTCTCCTTCAGCAGTCAATGATCCCATCTGCTGTCAGTGTAAATGTTAGCTATGGGTCCTTTTGCCACTTTTAAAACCTGGGTTAGAGCCTTTAGTTCAGCTTTCTGAGCTGAAGTTCTTGGCAGTGAAATACTTGTCCTGATTCCATTCTGGATGAAGCTGCTCCCATCCATGAAATACATATGTTCCAAGCCTAGCCAGGGTATGTCAGTCAAGTCCTGCCTGATGTTCTGGATGTGCCCCAGAACTATAGAACAATCAGGCTGCGTGTTTGAGGACGACGGGTTAGGTAGCAGGGTGGCTGGGTTTAAGGCAGATGATGGGTTATAGCTTATGCAAGGGGAATCCAAAAGTATAGCCTGAAAGTGCACCAGTCTGGCTTTGGACAGCCGCCAGTTGGGTGGATGCTTCAGGGTCCCCTCAATAGCATGGGGGGTGGTGGTGGTGGTAATAAGTTCCTGCCACATGATTATTTTGTCAGCATCCTTGACTAACAGGGCAGTGGCAGCTATGATCTGGAGGAATGCTGGCCATCCTTGGGCCACTGGGTCCAAATTCTTAGATAAATCAGCTACAGGTCCTTTCTGTGGTTTCAAGTTTGGGTGAGCATCCCCTTTGCTATCTCCTTTCTCTTAGCCACATACAGGTGGAAGGGTTTGTGACTGTTGGGGAGGGCCAAGGCCGGTGCCTCCAACAAGGCTCTTCTTAGAATCTTAAAAGCCTTGTCTATCTCAGGGGTCCATTCTATTTTGTTTTCTTGACCCCTGGTGGTCTCATATAACAGTTTGACTATCTCAGTAAACCCTAGCACCCAAAGTCTGCAAAACCTGACAGATCCCATAAATTCTCATACTTGCTTTTGGGTTTTTTTTAATTGAATATATTCATTTACATTTCATATGCTAAAACCTTTCCCAGTTTTTCCACTCTCCAAAAACCTCCAACCCCTCTTCCCACCCCCTGCCCCCAAGTATATGCTTCTCCACCCTACCAACTCCCACCCCCACCTCGATTTCCCTTTTGTTGGGGCATCTATTGAGCCTTCACAGGACTAAGGACCTTTCCTCCCACTGATGCCCGACAAGGCCTTTCCTCTGCCACACTTTTGGCTGGAACCATGTGAACCCTTTGGTTGATGGTTTAGTCCCCGAGAGTCCTGGGGAGTCTGGGTGGCTGACCTTGTTATTCTTTCTCTGGGGCTGTTAACCTTTTGGGTTGTTCACACTAGGATGATAAGGATAGTTTGCTTCCAGGTCATCTGACACCATGTTGGATGGCCCCCTTGAATATTTACCCCAGATGGGTGACCTCAAGTTGACAAAGCTGGGCCTTCTTAGCCGATACCTGGTATCCACGTTCACTCAGCTCCTGTAGCAGGTCTCATGTGGCCTCCTGGCATGTCTCCAAGTCAGGGGTCCACAATACATACTGGAACACAGTTATTTGGGGGTGCACCCACTGGTACCAACCCAAACCCTCATGCAATGGCTGATCAAAGATGATGGGTGAGTTTTTAAATCCTTGAGGCAGGTATGTCTAAGTTAGTTGTCCCCTGAAGCTTCCCTCCAAATCTTGCTATTCAAAGGCTATTCAGAGGCTGGGTTTTGGGTGCCAGGGGCAAGCCACAAAGCCATTCAGTGGCTGTAGCTTCCAAAGATTGTCAGGGCCAGCTTGGTTAACAAAAGCCATGTTCATACCTGACTGGTGCTCTCTGGCTTCTGGGTCAGAAGCAGTGGCGGTCCTATCAGCTTCAAAAAGTCCTTCTAGATATCTAGTGGGGCTCTCATTCTTTCTCTGCATCAACCAGCTCACCTGACATAAATCTGTGGGCTGTCTGGTCACCTCTCAGAGTCCCACACCCACCAGAATATGTGGTAGACCTGGAGTCTCTCCTTACCTTTAACATCGGTGTTAAAATCTTAGTTGGGTAGAATCAAAGGAATGGCTGCATCAATATCACCCTGAACTTTAGTGGGCAGCATATTTGCTCCCAGAACCAATTGTCGGGCAGCCCTCTGTCATGAAGAGGACCTGGAACAATTGCTGACAAGTCATCCCTGGTGAGTCAGCATGACTAACTCTAGAAGGCCTGTGAGGGCAAATGGTCTTTCTAAAAATGGGGGGAAGGGGTTCTGCACCTTCCAGTTGTAAAGATCATTACTGGCAAATGGCACATATGACATGAACCATCTCCCAGAGCATCTGGGGGTCCCATAGCCTAGACCTTTAAGGCTGTAGTAAAGTTGGTCCTCTGAGAAGTAGGCCAGAGTGTGAGGTGGATTCCAAGTGGAGTCAGGAAAATCAGAAGGGTCAGAAGCTGATCCTCCCTCTCTCTGCCTGTGCTGGCTGGGCAGGGGCAGCGTCAGTGGCTGCAAAAGTAGGAACATAAGGAGGGAGACAGAGATCCTCTTCAGGAGCAGAAAAGGGGAGCAAGGCAGGGGACCAAGCTGAACCTCCTTCAGAGGAGGAAGGGTAGGGAGTGGTGAGGCCCATAGCACTTGGTCTAGGTGGCCCCAGGTCTCATAAACTAAACCTTCACCCTGTAAATGATGGGGAGATGGAAAGTCCCCTTCTTGAGTCATCAATATCAGCCTGAACTTGAGTGGGCAGTTCATTTGCTTCTGGGCCCTTCATTCCTGCAGGAGATTGTTAGTTTGCAGGGGACAAACAACCAGACCAAGAGTCTTCTACTACTCAGAAAAAGCCCTTAAAATGACCAGGATCAAGCCCAGTGAGGTGCTTTGTGCCTGTCCCATCCTAGGAATCAAAGAAAAATTTGTACCAGAGGACAAAAAGTACAAACAGAATACACAAAGAAACAGAAGGACATTCCTGAGAAAACAAAAACAAACTGAAAGCATGTCTGAGGTGTCTTCCTCCCTGTGCATGAGAGGCCTATAGACACACAGCCATTTTAGAATCTAGATGAGAACTAGCAAGTTCTCCAGCTTCTGGCCAGGTGACAAAATATGTGTCCGCTTTGTCTTTATCAGCCTCCAGATTAAACCTGAAATGGCATTAAACTCAAAATGAACCACAGATATGGACAAGACAAAAGACAACTGCACACCTGGACTTACCAGTTGGAAAAACACTCTACTATTTGGGTTGATCCCAGATGAGCCCCCAAATGTAAGGTTCCATGATTTGCTGAAGAATAACACCCTGGACTCAAATGGTATGTAAACACAAAGAGTGTTTTATTTTGCAGAAGTCCAGCATGATGGGACCTCCCATTTCCAAGATAGACAATCAAGTGAGCTGGAAGGCTCAATTTAAAGCACATGGGAGTTATGGGGTAGATGAATTTTATCTTACTCTACCTCTAGACATCCCAGAATCATTAAGGAGCATGGAGGCTGGAAACTCCTGTTGAGAAATCCTAGGGTAGGTGGCCTTATCTTGATCTATCTGTAGGCATTTTGATACCATTATAGGGGAGTGAAGGTTGGAGCCTGTTTTTGTTTTGTTTTGTTTTTGTTTTTTGTTTTCTATTAGTAATTGATGTTCCTGGGCTTGCCTGGACTTGCCCAGTTCTTAGGTCTCTCCTTAACTGACAATTTGAAGTCTGTCATGGAATCAACCTAGCCTGAAAGAGTAACTTGGGTGCTACAAGTATCCAAATTCATTTCCTAGTGTTACTGCTTTTCAGAGCACCTGAAACCTATAGCATCAATTCACCAAACAATCTCATGACTGTGGCTTAGCAGCTCCTAAGAACCCCCCATGTATTAAGGGGTACAGAGCAAATTTGACTGCTTCCCATTACCTACTCCGGGCAGGTGGGTGAGAACTTCTGCCAACCAGGTTTCCTTCTTTCTGAGTAGGGCTGTGGATGCTTCTGCAGAGCCAGCTTCCGACCCCTGAATGTCACCCTTCTTCAATTAAATGACTAGAGCACTTAGTCCCTGTTGTTATTTGCTTGTAAGTATGATTACAGGCACACTATGCTCCCCATTGGGACCCAAATTATTCATTTCTTAAAATAGTATTTAATATGTATGCGGCTTCTTTCAGATACTGACTGGTTGTTGCCCCTTGGTCCAGAAACTTCCTTTCTTCCCTTTAAATGTTGTTTCTCATCAACATTTAAAGAATGTTGCATATTCTCCAGGAGACTCCCCGCTTCTTTGCAAATGAGGCCAGGCATCAGAGGAAATTATTTACATTTCTATGTTTCAAAATATCTTCTCACTCTCATGTGGATGTTATTCCCAAATAAATCATATTGCAATAATGTAAATAATGTAAATAATGCTTGCCACAATTTGCCTCACTTCCTTTAATTCTTAGTTTCTTCAGTTGTCTCTTGCTATTTGTCCCATTTTAATCTGACTCTTTAAAATATTTATTAAAAATATTTTACAATAGAATGAGATCCTCCATCATGATCTATGTGATACAGTCACACTTGATGTCTTGGCTTGTTTTGTCAATAGCTGTTACAAAGGATTTCACACATCAAAACTCAGTGTCTTCTATAAAAATCACACATATGAATTTATTTCAGATATAGTACCTGTCTTACCTGGCTGGCTTTATACTTGGTTTTTATATGAGAAAAACTTTTAAGTAGTTTTTCAATGCCAGATTTCTTGAGGCCATTTAGATACTGTGTGAAGGAAATAGACAGTAGTCCCCACAAAATTACACCATGCAACATGTCTCTTGTGGGAGGTTTATTAAGGGAAAGGTGTGCAGAGGTTGCCTTTGGGAGAAGGAAGGGAAGAAAGAGTGGGCGGAGGGAAAACATGGCTTTTTATCAGACTGATGGTGCAGGCAGAAGAGAACATGTGACAGAGGCAACAATGTGTCGACTCTGGGCAGCTAATGATGACACATCTTCTTGTCCTGGGTCCCTGGGGGATGTCTATAAAGATTGTCAATACTGGTCTGGAGTCCCTTTTGTCTGTCCCTATAGAGAAGACTTATCAGAAAACTTCAATGGATATAGACAAGATATTGAAAAACTGAGTCTTGGGAAACTTGCTAGGATTTCTCTTTGACCTTGAGCCAATATCTGAGGTCAGCTAACTCTCCCACTGTCAGGGTGACATCCCAGCACAACGAGAGGAATAAGGATAAAAAAAGAGATTCCAAAACCAAATTTTTTTATTCAATATATTTTTTATTTACATTTCAAATGATTTCCCCTTTTCTGGCTTCCCACTCTCAGGAAGTCCCATAAGCCCTCTTTCCTCCCCTTCCCTCCCCCCCATTCCTCCCACCACCCCTTCCCACTTCCCTGTTCTGGTATTGCCCTATACTGCTACACTGAGTCTTTCCATAACCAGGGTCCACTCCTCCATTCTTCTCCTTTACTTTTTAGAGGCTAAATAATCTTTATTCTATAACATGATGTGACCATGATGCTAAACCTGTTACTTGGCAAAGTAAAAACAAGATTATTTCTCTAATGTCAGTTTTTCTGGACATTTGGGGATTATTGAGGCCTCAAAGTCTAGAAATAAAACAACTCCCTCTCACTGACTTCTCTTTCCCTCTCCATTTACTCTTTTCCAAACAATTTAAAATTCAAGGCCATGCCTGAAGTGGTAGCCAGTTATAATGAATGTTTTCTTGTGATATTTACTCCAAGGATTTTCAGGGAAAGAGACTCAAGGATGCATGTGAACATGTACATATTCATTCAATAAACATTTGTTAAGGGAGAGGTATTGACAGGTAATGATAAACATGGGGTTACAGAACAGTTTCCAGGTTGTTTTCTTGGTGACCAGAATGATTTGGGGGTGGTTCCCAGAAAGGGAGAGGCCATTTCAATTGGAGGTTAGGATAACTTCAGAAAAAAGTGAGATTTCAACTCAAGTCTGAATTGACTGTGGGACTGTGATGTAGACTGTGAGAAGAGCATTTTTGGCCCAACACATGCAAAAACCTTAATTCAGGCCTTGTACAGGGACCGTGGATATGGAATTAGGGAACAGAATGAAAAGTTAGTACCTTTATGGCAAGTGCTAAATTGCACTCAGCCAACTTCACTTTGGGGACATCCAATGAGATGAGAGCAGTAAATTGGTTCTATTTCTAGGAGTTAGGGCAGAGAATTATGCAGAGACAGGAAGAAGACTCTGGTTGTCAAAGGCTGGGAGTAATTGGGAGAGAATTTCTTTCTAATGGGCTGAGAACATTCTGGAAATAGTACAATTTAGTGACTATACTAAACCACTGGCTTGTACATTTAATGGGGTGAATTTTGTAATATATCCATCAAAAGAGTTTGAAACTTAAGAAGAAGATTGAATCTTGGAGAGATATTCAGTATGGTCAGGAGCACTCATTTTTCTTCAGGTGTCCTGCCTGAAATCATCAGTATTTCATGTCCTACATTTACCATAGTTTGCATTTTATAATGGGATAATGGTTCATTGTGTTCCGCAGTTCACAAGCTCCTATCTCTAATGTTGACCATGACTGAATGCTTCCATTTTTATTATTGATGTCACCAGAAACAGTAACGTTCTCTTTTTCCCCCCCAAAATTCTGGTTTTCCATAAACCTCCTTTTGGAATCTGTATCCTACAGGGATAGACTTCCGCTCCCCTGCCTGAACTGTGCCTTTAGCCTATAGTTTACCTTGTAATTTAAGTCTGTTTATCTTTTTCTTTCTTTCCTTTGATTTTTTTCTTTTGAGTCAGGGCAATATAGACATCACTGGCTTTGAACTCATAGACATCCACCTGCCTCCGCATCCCCAGCAGTGGGATTAAATGCATGTGCCATCACACCAGCCTCCAGTGTGATGCTTTTGGAGTGCTTCCTGTTCTCTGCTCACCTACCTCACTCAGTTCCATAAAACAGCACAACTCTTCTGACTTCATTTGTTTCTACTACTAGATCTTCAGCCTTATTTTGTAAGGTTTATCTACTGACTTCTTTGCCAGACATAGAGCCCCCTGGGGTCAGATACAGTTTCTTATTAATTTTCACTTCCCTGTTGCCTCTGTATGGCAGATACGAACTGCTTGTTAATTGGATTTGATTGAATTGTGGGGACTGTGAAGAACAGCAACATGTCTTAGCTTCGGTGGAGTTACTCCCCTTGATGCTAATTGTAAGAAGTGGAATTACTGGGCCAGAGGGCACAATCTTTTTCTGTACTTGCCATATTGCTTTCTCAAAGGTCTAACAAATTTGTAGTGCCAGCTGAAATGAATGAGTGTATCATATCCCTGTCGCCTGGCCAGCTCATATTTAAAAACTACTAATTTAGCATGTGTCAAATGATATTTCAAGAGTAATTTGATTTGCATTTCCTTGACAATTACTAGGGTAAGTAATTCTAGGGTACTGACTTTTACTCTTACTTCTCAGATATCTGTTTCCTATTTCTAGTTTAAGGAGAATATTCTCCTTGAAATATTCTTTGACTAATTATCTGTTAAACTGATGAGATAATGAAGATATAACTAATAAACTCCTCTTAGTTTTAAAATACTTTTTATTTATTGTGTATATGTGGGTGCTTGAGTATAATGTGCACCACATCATGGAGGAGCCCAACGAAATCAGAAGTGGGTGTTGCATCCTCTAGAAGAGGAGTTCTAGGCCGTTATGAGCACCACGTATGTGCTGGGAACTAAGCCTCAGCACTTTGCAACAGCAGTAAATATTCTAACCAGTGAGCCATCTTTTTGACCTGCTCTGGTTATATTTTATTTGCTATCTGAGAGCCTGTTATTTTGGTGTGTATATGTATGTATGTATATAATATATATGAATGTATTTATTATTTGAAACATCTTTAAAATTTAAATATATTTTGCTCATATTCTTTCCCCTCCTGCAAATATATTCAGAACACCCCTCTCAACAGGTATAAATGACAGTTTTCATTTTTAACCTTTACATTAAACCTTTATGTGAATGTGACCTTTACATTTACATTCATTCATTTTAAAAATATAACAAAACAAAACAAAATATAATATGATAAAGCAAAACCTATGACATCAAAGTTGGACAAGACAGAAAGAAAAGAGTCCAAGAGAGGGCATAAGAGCCAGAGACCCATGTGTTTGCACACTCAGGAATCCTATACAAACATTAAGCTGGAACCCACACTACAAGTGCTGAGAGCCTGCTGTGGACCCGTGCAGGCCCTGCACGTGACATCCCAGTCTCTGTGAGTTCACACGAACTTTGCTCATGCTGATTTAGAGGGCCTTGTTTTCTTGCTGTCCACCATCTCCTTTGGGCTTACATTCTTTCTGCTTCCTCTTCTTTGGGGTTCCTTGAGATCTGAGGTGAGGGATTTGATGGAGACATCCCATTTAGGGCCAAGTGTTCTAAAGTTTCTCATTCTCTGCATAATGTCTGGCTGTGGGTCTCTTTATTTGTTCCCGTCTGCTACAGGAGGAATGAAAATGAGGAAATGAGCACTTCTAGGATGAAGAGAAGGTTTCGTTGAGGGAAAGAGCACCTAGAGTTATCTGGAAGGTATAGACTGAACATGGCTGGCAGAATAGACTAGGCCACGAGAGACGTGGGGGGTGGGAGAGGAAGACAGAGGAACCATGAGGCCAAGAGAGCATATGAGCGAAATGGCTGAGATTTATATAGGAAGAGAAGCTGTGGACAGGGAAGAAAACCTTAGAGGCTGGAGAGGTTAGGGTGATGGGTAGAGATGAGTAGTGCCAAGCAGACAGGGCTCTGTAAGCATTACTTGCTGAGATTAATTAATTAATTAATTAATTAATTAATGTTTTTTTATAATTAATGTTTTACACTCCCTTTTTATATACCTCCCTCCCCCGCTGTCCACCCTCTGATTGTTCCACAGTTCACACCTTCTCCACACCCCTCTGTCTACATGTGGATGTCTCCACTCCACCCCACACCTGACCTCAAAACTCCCTGGGGCCCCCAATCTCTTGAGGGTTAGGTTCATCATCTCAGAATGAAATGTATGTGTGTTGGGGGCCTCATGTCAGCTGGTGTATGCTGCCTGTTTGGTGGTTCAGTGTTTGAGAGATCTCAGGGGTCCAGATTAATTGAGACTGCTGGTTCTCCTACAGGGTTGCCCTTCTCCTCAGCTTCTTTCAGTCTTTCCTAATTCAACCACAGGGGTCAGCTGCTTCTGTCCATTGGTTGGATGCAAATATCTGCATCTGACTCTTTCAGCTGCTTGTTGGGTTTTCCCTAGTGCAGTCATGCTAGGTCCCATTTTGTGAGTGCTCCATAGCCTCAGTAATTGTGTCAGGCCTTGGGACTTCCCCTTGAGCTGGATCCCACTTTGGGCCTGTCTCTGACCTTTTCCTCAGGCTCCTCTCCATTTCCATTCCTGTAATTCTTTCAGACAGGAACACTTATGGGTCAAAGTTGTGACTGAGGGATGCCCCCCTCTCCCTCATTTGATGCCCTATCTTCCTGCTGGAGGTGGGCTATTATAAGTTTTCTCTCCCTACTGTTGGGCATTTCATCTAAGGTCCCTCCCTTTGAGTCCTGAGAGTCGCTCACCTCTCTGGTGCATTCTGGAGGGTCCTCCCAGCCTCCTTACCCTGATGTTGCCTGATTCCATTCTTTCTGCTGCCCCTCAGGGCTTCAGTCCTTTTCCCTTCCCCAATACCAGATCAGGTTCCCCTCTCCTGCCTACTCTCTTCCCCCTTCCCCTCCCCATCTACTTTCCCTCCCAGGTCCCTTCCTCCCTTCCCACTTGAGAGTGATTTCTTCTCCCTCCCAAGTGGGACTGAGGCGTCCTCCTTGGGCACTTCAGCTTGTTGACCCTTTATGAGTTCTGTGGACTGTATTTCGGGTATTCTGTACTTTATTTTTTGTCTAATATCAACTTATTAGTGAGTACATACCATGCATGTCCTTTTGGGTCTGAGTTACCTCATTCAGGATGATGTTTTCTAGTTCTATTCATTTGCCTGCAAAACTCAGGATGTCCTCATTCTTAATAGCTGAGTAGTATTGCATTGTGTAAATGAACCTCATTTTCTGTATCCACTCTTCTGTTGTGAGACATCTGGGTTGTTATCAGCTTCTGGCTATCAAAAATAGGGCCACTATAACCATATTGAAACACATGCCCCTGTGGCATGGTGGGTCTTTTCTTTTGTTTTGGTGAAATGTTCTGTAGTTATCTCTTAAATCCATTTGATTCATAAACTCTATTAGTTTTACTGGGTCTCTGTGTAGTTTCTGTTTCAAAAATCTGTTCATTGGTGAGAGTGGGGTGTTGAAGTCACCCACTAATAATGTGTGGGGTTCAATGTGTGTTTTGAACTTTTGTAAAGTTTCTTTTATGAATGTGGGTGCTCTTGCATTTGTGGCATATTTGTTCAGAATTGAGACTTTCTCTTGGTGGATTTTACTCTTGAATATGAAGTGTTCTTGAACATGCTTGAAAGTCTATTTCATTGGATAATAGGATTGCAACTCTTGCTTGTTTCCTGGGACCATTTGCTTGGAAGACTTTTTTCCATCCTTTTACTCTGAGATATAGTGTCTGTCTTTGTTGTTGAGACATGTTTCTTGTATGCAGCAAAATGCTGGATCTTGTTCGTGTATCCAGTCTGTTAGCTTATGTCTTTTTATAAATGAGTTGAGTCCATTAATATTCAGAGATATTCAAGAGAGACGACTGTTGGTTCCTGATATGTTTGTTTTTGTAGGTGACTTTATGTGCTTGTGGTTGTCTCTTTTTGCCTTTGTTGTGAGATGCATAATAACTTGTCCTTTCTTTGGTGCAGGTATCTTCCTTGTGTTGGAGTTTTCCTTCTAGGATCCTCTTTAGGGCTGGATTGGTATATTTTTTCCATCTTTGTTGATTGAGAGTTTTGCTGGGTATAGTATCCTAGACTGGCATTTGTGTTCTCTTAGAGTCTGCATGACCTCTCACTAGGCTTTTCTGGTTTTCATAGTCTCTGTTGAGTCTGATGTAATTCTACCTTTGTATGTTACTTGGCCCTTTCCCTTGAAGCTTTTAATATTCTTTCTTTGTTCTGTACTTTCTTTGTTTTGAGTATTATGTGACAATTGGATTTTTTTTCTGGTCCCACTTATTTGGTGTTCTATAGGCTTCTTGTACCTTTATGGCCATCTCTTTCTTTAGATTGGGGAAGTTTTCTTCTATGATTTTGTTGAAGATATTTTCAAGTCCTTTGAGCTGGGAATCTTACTTTTCCTCTATTCCAGTTATTCTTGGATTTGGTCTTTTCATTGTGTCCTGAATTTCCTGTATGCTTTGGGTTAGGGGTTTTTTATGTTTTGGATTTTCTTTGACAGATGTTTCAATCTCTTCTATGGTATCTTCTACACCTGAGATTCTCCTTCTATCTCTTATATTCTGTTGGTGATACTTGCTTCTGTAGTTCCTGACCACCTTCCTAGGTTTTCCATTTTCATGTTTACCTCCATTTGTGTTTTCTTTATTGTTTCTACTTCCACTTTTAGGTCTTGGATCGATTTATTCAATTCCTTTACCTGTTTATCTGTGTTTTCCTGTATTTATTTCAGTAAGTTATTGATAGCCCCCTTAAAGGACTCTATTATCTTCATGAGATAGGATTTTAGGTCAGCTTCCTGGATTTCAGGTGTGTTGTTGTATTCAAAGCTTGCTGTGGTGGGAGAACTAGGTTCTGATGTTGCCCTTGTATATTGATTTCTGTTGTTTATGGTCTTGCACTTGCCTTTCACCATCTGGATATCCCTCATGTTTGTTGGTTTGGGTGACTGTCTGGAGTCTTCCTCTTTTATCCCTGGGTTGTTTCAGGTCTCCTGGTAGGTCTACAGCCCTGGCTGTAGCAGACAACCTGTGGGGCCTTCCAACTTGGGGCTCTTCATAGGGGCAGAGAAGGTGTTGATCCCTGGTTGCAGTAGATATTCTTGGAGGCCTTCAGACTGTTGGGTTTTCAGTGGAGCAATCAAGATGTTGACCTACTGCTCTAAGTGAAGCTGATCCTCAAGTACTCTGAGTGCAGTGGATCCCCAACTGTTCTGAGTGCAGCGGGTTCTCAACTGCTCTGAATGCATCAGGTTCTCTTGAATGGATCAGGATATGGTGTCTCCACTGGAGCAGACCAGCCAAGACTCTGCCCCAGCAGAAAGGTGGTGGTGGTATTTATTTTTTGAGACAGGCTTTCACTGTGTGGTCTTGGAAGTCCTGGAACATACTCTGTAGATCAGGCTGCCCTAGAACTGATACAGCTCCTCCTGCTTCTGCCTCCCAAGTGCTAGGATTAAAGGCTTATGTCAGTACTGCCAACTTTGATCAGTTAACAGTCACCTCAGGTATTTGTCTCAGGTTTCTTTGAGAGTTAAGACAGGAATGAAGTTTCTTTGTTGATGGTTGGATAAGGTACTGATTTATGAGTATAGCAGAATATTACTAGGAGCCATTATATCATTACATTTCCTCCCCTCCTCCCCTCTTTCCTTCCTTGTTTTTTTTTTCATTTTTTTCTTTCTTTAGATCAGTATTATTTATTTTTGCCTTTGTCCCTGGGATATCTAATGCCAGGTTCTTGATAACCCAAGCAGTGTCAGGTATAGGTTCCAGCCTTGAGTGGATTAGTGGGCCTTGAGTCAGATTAGTTATTGGTTGGTTACTCCTTTAAGGGTTGTGCCACATATCATGCAGGCAGTACACCATTGTAGATAAGGATTTATGGATGGCTTGGTATTTATGTTTCTCTTTTGATAATAAAGACTATAACATGGGGAGCTATGCTCTTTGTAGGCACCAGTTCAATATTTCCATATTCAATTAGTTATATTGGTGTTGTTTTCAGCAATGGTGTCTTGCTGTCAGTTGGTGGAGAACAATCTAGAGTCTTGCAGTAGGAATGGCAGGGCCACCTCTGGGTAAACACCAGAGGTTGCACAGCCACAAAAGCATCTCCTGCAGGAGGACCTAATTGGGGACTGCCTGAGAGACCAAGGCTGATACAGACAAAGCCAGCCAATCTGGAACTGCTATTTAGAAGAGATGCTTTCTCGGGACCAATGGGGCACAGGTGGGGGCATTAAAGGAGCTTGCAGCAATGTACAGATGAGCTTGCTGGAGCATTTCGCACCTGCTCTGGGAGTCAGTGTCATGGATTCTGTGCCACCTCACCTCCAACCCCCAAGGGCAGGTAGGGTCTGGCTGTGAGTAGTTCAAGGCACAGACAACATCACCTCTTTGACCAACAACTCAGTTAGATACCAGTACTCAATACCAGTACTGGAAGCTTTGTTTGTTGACAGGAGATAGCCACTTGGGACTCTCTCTCCCCAATTACTTGACAATTTCATTTAGATTACCTTCATATATGTATGTATTTTAGACTGTTTCAACTTTATTAGGTTTCCATACTACCTCTCAAATGGCCCTTAATTTTAGCTGTCTCTCTGCATATTTCCTTTCACTATCCTCTCTATCCTTCTCTTCCCCTCTTGATCCTCCCATTCCAGATGTTCCCCCATGCATCTAAAAATATCTACTTTAACTCCCTTTTATAATGAGATATATATACTCCCTATAGTCCCTTGTGCTATACCTACCCTCTGCAGTTCTATGGAATATAGCTTGGTTATCATTGACTTAAAAGCTAACATCTACATATAAGAAATACATACCATATTTGTATTTCTAGGTTTGGGAGATCTCACTTAGGATGATTTTTTTCTAATTTATTCCATTTGCCTGTAAATTTCATAATGTCATTCTTGACAGCTGAGAAATAATATGTATAAATAAACCAGTGTATAAACATACCACATTTTATTTATCATTCATCTGTTGACAGACATTTATGTTGTTTCTGACTATTATGAATATAGCAGCAATGAACATGTTTAAGCAAATGTAGTAGGATAAAGTAACCTTTGAGTATATGCCCAGAGTGGTATAGCTGGATATTGAGGTAGATTGACTCCCATATATCCAAGGAAACACCACACTGACTTCCGCAGTGGCTATACAAGTTTGCACTCCCACCAGCCATGGATGAGTGTTCCTCTTACTCCACAGCTTCAACAGCATGACCTGTCATTTGTTTTGTTGATCTTAGCCATTCTGACAGGTGTAAAATGAAATCTCAATGGAGTTTTGATTTGCATTTTCTGATGGCTAAGGATGTTGAACATTTCTTTAAGTGTTTGAGTTTCCTCTATTTTCACAAAAGTGTGCAAGCTACATATAGTCCTACTCAGTAGGGGGAAGAGAATAATCTCTGGGAAGTAGAGGGAGAGAGGGATCTGGGAGGGAGAGAGGAGGAGAAGAGACAAAAGGGGCCCAGTTCAGATATGGGAAGAGATGGGGGAAAACGTACAGAGGGTCAGGAATTTGAAAGTAGGTGTGTAGCAGTGGGGAGGGGGAACTGGGAGTAGCTACTAGAAAGTCCCAGATGCCAGGGACCCAAGAGGTTCCCAGGATCCAACAGGGAGGACATTAGCTGTAACACCCAACAAAAAGGAGATAGGACATGTAGAGATCATATCCAGTGGATAGGCATATCCCCCAGTTGGGGGATAGGGCCACCCACCCACCTCAGAAATATTAATCCAGAATTCCTCCTGTCAAAAGGAAATGCAGAGACTAAGAGTGGAGCAGAACCTGAAGGAAAGGCCATCCAGAGACTGCTCACATCTAGGGATCCAACCAATCCAGACATTATTGCTGATGCCAAGAAGTGCTTACTGACAGGAGCCTGGTATAGCTGTCTGCCTGAGAGGCTCTGCCAGAGCCGGACCAATACAGATGTGGATGCACACAGCCAAACATTGGACTGAGTGTGGGGACCCCAATGGGGAAGTTAGGGCAAAGATTGTAGGAGCTGAAGGGATTTGCAACCTCACAGGAAGAACAACAATATCAACCAACCAGACTCCTCAATCTCCCAGGGACTAAACTACCAACCAAAGAGTACACAGGGGGTACCCATGGCTCCAGCTGGATATGTAGCAGAGAATTTCCTTGTCTGGCACCACTGGGAGGGGAGCCCCTTGGTCCTGTGGAGGCTTGATGATCCAGGATAGGGGAGTACTAGGCTGCTGAGTGGGCAGGTGGGTGGGGGAGCAGCCTTATAGAGGCAGGGGCAGGGAGGAGGGAATAGGAGGCTTGTGGAGGGGAAACTGAACTTATTACATTCAAACTTATTACATTTGAAATGTAAATAAATAAAACAACTAATATAAAAATAATGAAAAAGAATTTGTGTTTAGATCTGTAGCCCATTTTTAATTGGGTTATTTGTTTTCTTGGTCTCTAGTCTCTTTGACATCTTTTGGATATTAGACCTCTATTGGATGTGTGATAAAGATGTTTTCCCAGACTGTAGACTGCCAATTAGTCCCAATCATGGGGTCCTTTGTCTTTCAGGCACTTATCAGTTTCATGGGGTTCCATTTATTAATTGTTGATCTTAGTTGCTATGCTGCTAATGGTGTTCTGTTTAGAAAGTATTGTCTTTTTTTTTTTTTTTTTTTTTTTTTTTTTTTTTTTTTTTGCTGTGCTAATTGAGTTCAAGGCTATTTCTACTTTCTCCTCTATCAGTTTCAGTGTATCTGGCCTTACTGAGGTCCTCAATCCACTTGGAGTTGGGTTTTGTGCAGGGTGATAAGTATGGATCTGTTTCTGTTCTACATGCAGCCATCCAGTTTGACCAACACCATTTGTTGAAGATGATGTATTTTTTTCAGTGTGTATTTCTGGATTCTTTATCAAAAATTAGGTGTTAATAAATGTGAAAACTTATTTCTTGTTCTTCAACCTATTCTATTGATCAACATGTCTGCTTTTATGCCAGTATCATGCTGGCTTTATTATTATAGCTTTTTGAACAACTTGAAATTGGGGATGATGATACCTTGAACAATTCTTTAATTATTCAGGATTGTTTCAGCTACTGAATTTTTTGGGTTAGTTTTTATTCAGTTACTTTGTTGAATTTTTTAAAAAATAAACTATAGTATTAAGTTATGGAATTTTGGGGTCACTTATATATATTATTATATATCATCTACAAATAATGATACTTTGATTTATTGCTTTCCAATCTGTAGCCACTTGATCTAAAATTGTCTTACTGCTCTAATTAAGACTTCATATACTATATTAATTAGGTATGAATAGAGTGAACAATCTTTTCTTGTTTCTGATTTTAGTGGAATTGCTTTGAGGGTTTTCTCTATTTAAGTTGATGCTGGCTGTGGGTTTCCTTACACTGCTCATATGCTATTACGTTGAGGGATGTGCCCTGTACCTCTATTATTTCTAGGACATTTTATCATAAAGTGGGTTGGATTGTGGCAAAGGCCTCTTCTGCATCTATGGTATGATCATGTTTTTTTTATTTCATTTTATTTATATGGTAGATTACATTTAACTATTTACGTATGTTGAACCATCCCTGCATCTCTGGGATGAAGCCTATTTGATCACGGTGGATGATATTTTTGATGTGTTATTGGATTTGATTTGCAAGTATTTTATTGAGTAATTTTGCATCTCTGCTCATAAGGGAAATGGGTCTGTAATACTTGGTTTAGGGTTTTTGGTTTGGTATCAGGGTAATTCTGGCCTCATAAAATGAATTTGGCAACATATCTTCTGGGTTTTATTTGTGGAATAATTTGAGAAGTATTAGCATTAACTCTTTGAAAATGTAGTAGAATTTTGTACTAAAACCATCTGGCCCTGTGCTTTTTGGGGGGTGGGGGTAGGGAGGGGCGAATTTTGATGACTGCTTCTGTTTCTCTAAGGGTTATAGGTCTGTTTAAATTGCTTATCTGATTTTGATTTAACACTGCTAAGTGGTATGAATTGAGAAAACTATCACTTTCTTTCAGATTTTCCAATTTAGTGAAATACAGGTTTTTAAATATGTATCTTGGTGTTATTGTAGTATCTCTGGATTTCCTCAGTGTATTTGGTTATGTCCCTCTGTTCACTTTTAATTTTGTTAATTTTGATTTTCTCTTTCAGCCTTTTCATTAATTTGGATAAGGATTTTGTCAATTTTACTGATTTTCTCAAAGAACCAACTCTGAGTTTCATTGATTCTTTGTATATTTTTTGTTTTTATTCTATTGATTTCATCTATGAGTTTTGATTATTTCTTGCTGTCTACTCCTGGGTGTGATTATGTCTTTTTGTTCTAGAGCTTTCCGGTGTGCTTTTAAGTTACTAGTATGAGATCTCATTAATATTTTTATGTAGACACTTAGTGCTATGAATTTGCCTCTTAGAACTGCTTCTATTGTGTTGCATAAGTTTGAGTATGTTGTACATTCACTTTCATTCAAGTCTAGAAAGTCTTTGATTTGTTTCTTAATTTCTGTTTTAACCCATTTTTTTTTTCACTCAGTGGAGAGTTGTTCAGTATCCATGAGTTTATAAGCTCTCTGTTGTTGTTGATATTCAGCTTTAATCTATGGTGGTCTGATAGGATGTAGGATATTATTTCAATTTTCTTGTATCTTTTGAGACTTCTTTTTTATCTGAGTATGTAGTCAATTTTGGAGAAAGTTACATAAGGTGCTAGGAAGAAGATATATTCTTTTATGTTTGGGTGAAATGTTTTGTAAATACATGTTAGGTCCATTTGATTTAAAATGTTAGGCGGGTGGTGGTGGCACACGCCTGTAATCCCAGCACTCTGTAATCCCAGGCAGAGGAGGGTGGATTTCTGAGTTCAATTCCAGCCTGGTCTACAGAGTGAGTTCCAGGACAGCCAGGGCTACACAGAGAAACCCTGTCTCGAAAAAAACCAAATCCAAAAAACTAAAATGTTAGTTAGCTCCAGCGTTTCTCTGCTTAGTTTTTGTCTGGATGACCAGTCCATTAATGAAAGTTGGATACTAAAGTCTTCCAGTATCAGTGTGTGAGGATCAGTATGTGGTTTAAGCTGTAGTAATGTTTCTTTTTACAAATGTGAGTGCCCTTGTATTAAGGGCAAAGATTAAGAATTAAAATGTCCTCTTGAGTTTTTCCTTTGAATTCTTCCCTATTTCTTCTGATTAGTTTTTATTTGAAGTCTATTTTGTCAGATATTAAAATAGCTACACCAGCTTGTTTCTTAGATCCATTTGCTTGGAATAGCTTTTTCATCCCTTTACACCAAGGTCATGTCTGTTCTTGATGTTAAGATATGTTTCATGAATGCAGCAGAGGATGGATCCTGTTTTCACATACATTCTGTTAATCTGTTTCGTACAATTAAAGAATTGAGACCATTGATGTTGGAAGATATCAGTGAGCTGTTTGTTGAGTCCTGTTTTTATCTATCTATCTATCTATCTATCTATCTATCTATCTATCTATCTATCTATCTATCTATCTATCATCTATCTGTTTTGAGACAGGGTCTGTCTATGTAGCTTTAGCTGTCATGAAACTCACTTATGTAGAGCAGGCTAGCCTTGAACTCACAAAGATCTGATTTTATCTACCTTCTGAGTGCTGGGATTAAATGTGTGTACCACCACTACCTGACTGATGCTGTTGTTTTATTGTTGTTGTTGTTTTGGTGTTGGTGGTGGGTGTTCTTCCCTTTTTTTGACTTTGCTGGTCTGAGATTATTTATTCTTTGTCTTTTCTTGTATGTAGTTACCTGTTTACCATCTAGAATATTCTGTAGGGCTCATTTTATAGATAGATATTGCTTACATTTGATTTTATCATGGAGTGTCATATTTTCTCCATCTATGGTGATTGTTAGTTTTATTGGGTATAGTAGTTGAGGTTGGCATTTGGTTTTTTTTTTTTTTTTAGAGTTGCTGCCCATCTGTACAGGCTCTGTTAGCCTTTCAGAGTCTCTGTAATTCTAATAAGTCTGCCTTTATATGTTACTTGGTTCTTTTCCCCTTGCAGCTTTCAATATTTTTTCTTTGTTCTCTCTGTTTAGTGTTTTGATTTTTAGGTGCTGAAAGGACCCTTTTTTTCTGGTCCAGACATTTTGGTATTCTTGTACCTTGATTTGCATCTCCTTCTTTAGGTTAGGGGAATTTTCTTCTATGATTTTGTTGAAAATACTTTCTTTGCCTTTGACCTGAGTTTCTTCTTCCTTCCTATATTGCTATTATTATTAGATTGGGCCTTTTTGTACTGTCCCAGATTTTTGAAGGTTTTGTGCCAGAAGCTTTTATAGATTTAACATTTTCTCTGACTGATGTAGATATTTCTTTTTATCATGTCTGCAATGACTGAGATCCTCTCTTCTATCTCTTGCATACTATTGGTGAAGTTTGCCTCTAAGGTTTTTGTTAAAGTTCCTAAATTTTTCAATTCCAGATATTCTTCCATTTTTTAAAGTTCTATTTCCAATTTCCAGTCTTGGACAATTATTCATTTTCTTCCACTGTTTGTGTTGTCATATTTTTCTTTAAGAGATTTATTAGTTTTCTCCTTAAAGACCTATACTTAACTCATAAAGGCTGTTTTAAGGTCTTTTTTTGTGCTTCATGTTTCCCTCAATGTAATGTTTTTATTGCTTATTTGGAAGTTTCACATAATGGACTCTGATGAAACTCACCAGTATTCCTAGGTCCATCCTCAACCCTTGTAACCTCCCCCAAAAGAGAAGAAGAAAAACAAAACAGAACAACAAAACAAAAAGAAAACAACCAACCAAGTCCAATTTGTACTGCTTAAAATCTCACTGGAGTACAGTCAAAGGTCCAGTGGCCGAGCTCCTTAAAGAAAACAAAGTCCGTCCCCACTCCATCCAGAAGCTATCAAGAGTGAAGAGCTATACTTCAGCATTCCTATCACAATTTTAGAAGTTCTTTTCAATGACTTCCTGTCTAGGCTGTTTCTTTTGGGAGGGGTAGAGTGGGGGAAATGCAGAGTCACAGAGGTCTGTCTCATTCTTTTTCTTTTTCTTCTATATTCTTTGTTTACATTCCAAATGATTTTCCCTTTCCCCCCTCCCCATAAGACCCATAAGCCCTCTTCCCTCTGCCCCTTCCCCGATCACCCCCTCCCACTTCTCTGTCCTGGTACTGCCCTACAATGCTGTATCAAGCCTTTCCAGGACCAGGGCCCTCTCCTTCCTTCTTCTTGGGAATGATTTGATATGTGAGTTGTGTCTTGGGTATTTGGTCTGTCTCATTCTTAACTGTGAACCTATAGTCATCAATACCTCCACAAAAGAAGCTTCCTAGCCTTTGTGTCAGGGACAACATGAATCATGGACTTCCATGAGGTTTCTGGTGACATCATGTACCATGGTCATCCAAATGACTTCCGGGGGCAGTGTAAGCCACACAAATCAACATGAACCTTGTTGCCAGGCAGCAGCATAGGCCATGGACTCACCATGGCCTCAGGCCAGCAGCATAGCTCATGAATATTGACATAGTACCAGCGGCATCATGGCCTTCAGACATCAACACTCTTTCAGTGTTGTGCTTCTATTTGTGCTTCTAAAATGTTAGAATATTCAGTGCCTGGTGTGGTAGGGTTGCTTGGTTCTTTGGAGACATATTGTCATGGCTGTTATTGATTGAGTTTTTACACTGGTGTTTAGGTTTCTGAGACAGGAAAACTGTAATTTTAGGTGCTGATATCTGGTCTTATCTTTGTTGGGTAGGTGGGGTTTGTTTTTTTTTTGTTTGTTTGTTTTTTTATTTGTTTTTTTTTATTTCTGTTTTCTCTCTGGTTCTTAGGAAAGTGTGGTGGCTGTGTGTTACCTAAGGGAAACTTTTTGGGTCTTGATAGGTATGGCCACAGTGGATTCCAGGTAATGTATTTCTGGGTACTGGGACCTGAGGCTTAGGATTGGGATGGGTGGTGGAGGTCCCATTCCCCTGGGAATGGGACAGGGAGTGAAGAGCACAGCAGAAGTTCTGCTATGGAGATAGGATGAGACAGGAGGACTGGATTTGGAGGAATGGAGGGTGAGGTGAAGATCTGACTTAGCTTCCCTGCTTCCCTGGCAGGAGTGACCTTGGATTCCCAGGAGTGCCTTCTGGAGGTGGGCGTGGGTGGGGAACAAAGCAAAGAGTGGGAGGAGGGAGGTTTGGAGGGGAAGAGCTGTGGGATCCACTAGAGATGGGATGGGGAACACTGTACCCCACTGGGAACCACAGTGTTCTGCTGCAGAGCCGGGGGTATGTGTGTGAGAAAGGGGCACTGGACTTAGAGGAACGAAAGGTGACAAACTGCAGTTAGCCTTCCTGCTTCCCTGGCAGGAGTGGCCTGAGGAATTCAACAGTGTAGAGTATATATTTTCCTGTTGTGTATTTTTCTTATTTATTGGCTGTTTTTTATTTTTGTAAGTTTTACACTTATATATAGATTTAACCATCAAATTCATTACTGCTCCTCATAATATTTTAAGAAAAAGTTTCCTCCTTAAAGTTTTGTCAAATATTTTACTTTTTTCTCATAATAATAAAAATTAATCCATCTGGAATATATTGAGTACTTAGCTATTTTAAATTTTCTGAGTAATTCCAGTACTCTTTATCAAATTCCTTGTATTAGCTATGATTATAGAAAAATCTAAGCAAGAGTTTAGATTCTCTGAGCAAAGGCTCAGAGAAATGTGCCTTTCTTCTACATTTGCAGAATTCCATAATTGTGTAGCTGCTGGGCCATTGCTGTCGGTCCCTATGATGAAGAGACTAGAAATTCAGATTCTCTCAGTCTTTCTCTTATGTGAGGCTTATGACCTCACAGTTATGATACAGTTGTTTGGCCTTGTGTCAAAGCAGGAAGGGAGAATAGTCCCTTCTACCAGGAGAATAATTTTTTCTTAAAAGCCTAACAGTAGACTTTCTCTTAGCTCTCATGAGCCAGAGAGAATCACATGGTCACACTTAGCTCAGGACATTCATTGAGTCAGCTCATGAAAAATGTTTTACATGCTTTTCTGTCTGCTTCTAGTTCACAAGTTTTCTTTGTAAAACTTTTTTTTAAAGTTGATTTCTCACTTGTACAAAGATTGACTGTCTCACTATGTACCGTTGCCTAGGCTAGCACTGTGAAGACCAGTCTGCTTCATATTTGCAGCAATTTCCTGCCTCCCCAGTACTGAGACAGAGGCCATCATGTCCTGGAGAAACACGCCATGTATGTTTTTTTATTTTTATGGCTATATTTCATTTTATAAATATGCCTTTCATATTGAATCTTCTCTTCATTTGGATTCATTAATCTGTAATATAGCTAGTCCATTAATTATGTTATAGATTGTAAATGGTTTATAGTAATAAGAACTTATTTTCTATATTTATTGTTAGTTGTGTCCTCACTATTCATATTATTAAACATGTTTCAGAAGTGTAAAATTAAAAATACTGGCTTTCAGATAAGAGTAATATTAGATTCACAAATTTACTTAAGTTCAATTCTATTGGTTAGTACAGACATTCTAATGTTTTCAGTCTTGATTGTGGAACTATTTCTCCATTTCCTTGAATAATTTCTTAAATGTTCTAACACAGTTTTGAAGTTTGTTTTAAAAAGCTTAGTCATTCTAAGTTTAGAACTTTGAAGATACTCCAAGTCAGATCTCTTTCCTCATTGTATTATCTAAGTAGAGTTAAGGTTAGGTAAAAGTTACCTCGTGTTTTATTATCATCTTGAAAGTCAAATTGATTCTTTCAAATGAGCTTTGTAGCTGTGGACCTGGCACTTGCCTGCCTACCCGAGAAGAGTTACCTCACCTTTTGTATCTTTCAGGTCAGGCTGCACAGAACAGACAACTGAAGCTGCAGGTTTTCCCATAAAAAGGCTCTGTGTACTGAGCCAGATTTAGCTGTTCTCCCATGCCATAGGGCTTCTGTTTCCTTTAGGCATCATGATAATCCTGCTGTGGTGAGGCACTCCTCAATGTGATCAGATGGCCAATCAGAAGAAAGAGGATCTTCTCTCTAACCCAGTGGTTTTCAACCTGTGGGTAGCAACCCCTGTGGGGATTAAAAGATCATTTCAGAGGGGTCTTATATCAGATATCTTGCACATCAGATATTTACATTATGATTCAAATAGTAGGAAAATTACAGTTATGAAGTAGCAATGAAAATAACTTTATGGTTGGGGGGGTCATCACAACATGAGGAACTGTACTAAAGGGTCGAAGCATTAGGAAGGTTGAAAACCACCTTCCCCATTTACACAGTATGTTTTTCAGTTTCATTGGATTAGTTTATGTCTTTGATGACCCCAATGTAGTAACATTGACTGGGAATAACTTTATTATCTCACACTGGGACAATAGAATCATTTCTTCTGTGACATATGGACTTTATGTAGAAGGTATGAGTATCCAGATTCCTTTCCACTTCTGCCACCAAATTAGGATAGTTAGAAAAGTTAAAAACAGTTGAATAAAGGATGTTGAGGAGGCAACAATGGCACACACCTTTTATTAGAGACCTGCCCTATTGCCAGAAGTCCAGATTAGATATTTTTTCTTTGTATTCCTCAGACACAGGGATGCAAACTATGATAGAACTGTTATCTACATGAGGTATCAATGAGAGATACTTCACTTATAATCCCCTAGTCATCTTCTAAAAATGAATGTATCACAAATGAGAGAACCTTTTAAATTCCTGAGATATAAGGCTGAGTTGTCTTAATAACAGGAAGAGCCATAAGTCTGAAGGGAAGATCTTTGGCGAGAAGCCTTTGCCTAGACTGAAAATCTGAAGGCCCAGCAGTGTGGAAAGAGGAAGGATTGTGGTGGAAGGGACAACCAAGATTTCCATGGGGAAAATTAATTCCAGAATTGTGAACTGTAAATTTTATCATTTACCTCTTTTCCCATGTTCAGTGAATGATATTTTTCTTATTGTCCGAATAGGATAGTAATTTATTCATTTAGTTTTGCTAAGGATAGAACATAGGATCTTGTGCATGCTCACCAAGAACATTACCATTGAGGTACACCCTCAGCTCTTGGGTTTTGATTCATGGTTTGATTATGTAGCACAGGTTGGTCTCAAAGGAGAAATTCTTGAATACAGGAATATAGTATCATGTCTGGGAAGGTGATGGGCAAGGACAAAGATTGGCTTTGTGATATCATGGCCTTTATCTTTATTTCTCTTTAGATTATAAATCCACAATGGTGGGGACCATGTTTGTCTTATTTTACTTTTTGCCTAATTCAGCTTCTAGTATATAAGATTCTAGTGTTAAGGTCTAGGTAAAATATTAAGTCCTAGATGAAATGTTAAGGCTGTGGTTAAATGTTAAGGCCTAGGTAACTGTTATCTGGCTTGTCTACCATTTTGTGGTGTACCTAATATTATAAGGGAACTTTCTCATGTTTCTGCTCTTACTAGGAAACTTTCTCATGTCCAAGTTGGCTACATCTTCTGTTATGTTCCCTTCCCTTGTAAACCAATCATAATAGAAGTCAGTTGAATTGCTTTTTATAGTTACTCACAATAAGCTTGGACCTGAACCTACCACCCAGCTGTACTATATTTAAGCTTTTATAGGCTGCCCCTGAGATGGACCCCAGCATAAGAGACACTTGCACAAATGCAAGAAACTATTTGGAATAAGACTTCCATTTTGATTAGGGGTCAAGTAAAGTTTAAGTTTTCAAGTAGTACCTGAGACTACTTGAAAGACATCCTACTTGGCAGAAAGAGTTATGTATGTGGGTAACTGACATCTTGGTTAGCAAGTTAAGATATGAATGTTAGACAAGTCCCACTCTGGGAGACAACTAAGGACATGAATATTAGGCAAGGCAAGTCCCCTATCACAGTTGAATACCCCAACCAATGGGAGCAGGATAAGTGCATGATTGTGCCTTCCCCCAGCTTTTGAGAGGGGAAAGGTTTTCAGCCTTTGAAGACCTGGCCCATTGTTCTCCAAAGAACCTACAGCTTCCTGTGAATACCTGAGAGCCACCACTTGCTAACACTTGAGCTAGCCTGGGGTGGAGCACTGGAATCAAGGTGAATTCCTTTGATCTGCTAGACCTCTAGTTTCCAGAATCAAACAGGCTACCCACTGAGCAGTGTGGAACAGTGGAGCCAGCACCTGTGGAGCAGACTTTCAACTTTGGGAGAAGGGTCTCGCCCCAAAACCTTAAAATGTGAGACCCCAAATAAAGTTTGAGTCTTGAGCAAGTAATCAAGTCCATGTGTTTCCCTTGTCACCCTGTTTCCTATCCTCAGCTTTCCTTCCAAGGAACCCGAACCATTTGTATGTAGCCACAGGTGGCTACACACAATAGACATGCTCCTAAGAAAATCCCCTATCCCTAAATCCTAATTGGTAAAATAACTTGGCACAGATTTTTGTGGGTTTTAGTCTTGAAAACCCTGTAGGATCTTAACTCAGTGTCACAGTTCAGCCCCTAAACCTGAATCATGGCCCTGATCCATCAGTCCTGGAGCATATGTGCAATAAATTATCCCTGTCTAAGATCTGTGTCCATGTGGTTTGTGACATGACTCCTGGACCCCAACATTAATACATATGTACATAAATACTTGTTAAATAAATGGATGAGTGTGATAAAATTGAAAACTATTTGTCCCATCCCAAGTTTGCTACTGCTTTTACCGTGGACTGGGAGAAGTGACAGTCACCTTGTAAACTAAACCATGAGCTTTAAGACTACCAGAATAAATGCCAACCACAGCTATAATCATTGTCTCTCCCCAGACTCTTCCAACTAATTACAGAAATTGACAGTAACAACTTTTTCTTCCTCAAAACCTCTTGCTGAGTACTTCACATGTGCTACCTTCTCGATCCTTCCAGCCTTGTAATTACCCAGGTATTAGTAATTCCTCCAGGAAATTCCATACAGCATTTCTCTTCACAAATAGGTACCAAAATCTGGCTAAGAGACACCAAAGTCCTTTGTTGCCTGTTTCTTACTACTTTGTCCTCTAGAGAGGCACAGCTCAGCTGCTCAAACAAGATTTGATGGAGTGTAAGTGACTGGTAATTTATTAAGAACTATCCTAGAGTGAAATGTGATAGATCTACTGTTGTAGCAACAAATACCACATGACCTTAGAAACAGGCAAAGGTTGAGCCTGTGGTCAGTAGTGATGGGAAAAGTTGATGGTAAGCATGTGAGAGCCAGTAATCAGTAGGCTTTTATTTTCTGGCAATGTTTATTCCTGGAACAGATGAAACTACAGAGGACTAACTTCAGAATCTTGGATGAGATTCAAAGATTGTCTGGTGGGTTGGCGAAGGTCCCCCTTCCTTTTCATATAGGTTGTTGGGTCACATTTACTAATCTAGAATGCTGGTTTTTTTATTTCCAAAATAGAAAAATAAATGATTCTCTCAAATGAGTATTTGTGAATTTAATAAAGCAATGGTCAGAATTTCTCTATAGAAAAACAAGCAGTAGAGAAACAAATTATTCTAATAACTAAATATATACAAGCTCCAGATACTGAAGACACGAAGGAAAAATGGCACTGGTTTATTTATATTAAGTCATGATCCACAGATCTGCACTGTACATTGAAATCCCTATATTAATACTATCACAATTCTGCATATTCATATAACACAATTGAATATGTGTTTACCAGCACAGATGTTCTTTAGATGCAGAATCACATACTTGTTTTTAACTCCATAGCTTTTTGTTCTCCCAGAAAATGCAAAGATGAATTTAACATGACATTATTATATGCTTTACAAGCTCAAGGGACTGCTTAAAGCTTAAAGGAATTGCAACAACAACAACAACAACAACAAGAACAACAACAACAAGAACAACAACAAAGTCAAGCAAGAAAATCTGACTTCAAGTATTAACCTATAGACTAGAATGACTCTATTGTGCAGAAGTGTTTGGCCCAGAGCTATGGGAGGTTTTTTTTTTTAATTTTTTATTAGGTATATTTTTTATTTACATTTCAAATGTTGCCCCCTTTCCTGGTTCCCCCCTCTCCCGAAGATCCCATAAACCCTCTTCTCTTTCCCAATCAATCCACCCTCCCCTGCCTTTCCTATCCTGGTATTCCTATACACTACGGCATCAAATCTTTCCAGGACCAAGGGCCTCTCCTCCCTTTGGTGTCTAACAAGATCATCCTCTGTTGCCGATGTGTCTAGAGCCATGGGTAACTCCATGTGTACTCTTTGGTTGATGGTTTTGTCCCTGGGAGCTCTGGGAGTACTGGGTGACTCATATTGTTGTAAAGGTGATAGTGATTGTTCTGAAGTTTTTGTTGTTAGAAGGAAGAAGCTTAAGTTATTTGAAAAAGATCTGACATGGAACAGACAGGTGCCTAGTCATAGCTTTACTGTAATTAATTGGAAAGGACTTAGAAGTGGGATGATTTTGGTCCCACCTGAGTCCATGATTTAACGAGTGAGAGACCTTAAGAAGTCACAGAAGTGCAAAGTTAGATGCCAGCTGAAGAGAATGGAATATTTTCCAGTTTTTCGGCTTGTGATTACTTTCAATCACTTCTAAAAACAATGCTTATTGTTGGAACACAATTAAGCAACAGCATGAAATGAGAGCTAAAACTGAAGTGGGGCTCACCAGAGCCAGGAGAGCCAATGCCAACACTATTGAGCAGTTAAAGTGCATGACACTGAACCACTCACTTTGCATCTATCATGAATTTAACCCTCAAACGTTTGAAGGAATAATAGTGAGAGATAGCTAGCACATGTTTCAAACAAACAATGACAACAAACTGTGGAATTTCCACAAACCTGCCAATGGCCCTTGCATATGTGGAGATCAAAATCCCTCAAGTGTCACTGTAGGATAATCCAGGGAGATAGGGTTACTGGGAGTGCTTAGAGCTTTTTCTGTCCTTGAGGCTTCTGGTCACTCACCAAGCACAATACAGATAAATTCTTTGCTTCTATCATGTTAGTCTTTCGAGTAGCATTAGATATGGTTAATTGAAACCATTTATTCATAGGGACTCCATAACAAAATTACCAGGTTTTCAGCTCTCTAGCTATAAGGTTATATGGCTTCCCTTCTCATCTTCCCAACTCCATGGAAGAGATGTCAGGGACAACGTCTCTCACCTGTCACTTGAGAGCCCTCCACTTCTCACAGCCATAGTCCTCAGAATTCTATTTATCTCTAACAGTTACTTTCTCTCTGCTAATGGGCACAGACTATTTTTGTCTAATTCTGTACTCCATGTTGACAACAATATTTGCAATAAACAAAATCAATATTATATTTCAATGGCATGTTATAGTATTAGAATAATTTAATTATAGATTAATAATAGAAATAACACAATCAAAGAAAAAAAACCTATTCTTTTCCTCTCTCTGGAGTGGTTTTTACTGCTTTGGCCTGTTTGCTATCTTGCTTCATGACTACACAAAATCCCTGAACCCATGTACTGCCCCATGCTCTGGTCTCCTGGAGCCTTGGCTTATATCCATCTTCATATCCTTTGCTCTCCATGCTGTGTGAGGTTCACAGCATGGAGGCTCTCCATGCTCTGGTCATGTGCTTATTTTTACTCAAGTTGTGTTTATTGAAAGAAAAATTTGGATAATTACCTACCAAAGTATATATATGTTCATTTTAAAGATAGAAAAATGAGGAAAATAAAAGTCAGTCATATCTTTCAAGCACTTTACTGACTAAACATCACAGAGGAGAATCAGTTCTGTTTGGGTCTCTTGTACTCTGCTTTCTAACCTTAAGGACTGTGTCTTGATGCTGTGCCAACCATCTTGCAGCATACGTAATTCTTTGAGAAGGAAAAGCTGGGATAGAACATTGATGGCATTACCCACTCATTAAAGAAGCCCAAGGCCATAAGGCCTCAAGGCTCCTTGATGACCACACAATCAAGTGTACTTATGGTTTGAACATTTATTATATTTTCATGTCAAAATGGATACATCCAGACAAATTAGCAAGACTTGTTACCATGCAATGCTATCCAAGTATAGAGGAACCACAAAGTGAACGGCACAACACATATAGATAATTTAATAAAATGTTATTCTTTTAAAGAAAGTGAAAACTACTAACTCATTAAGTACTTATTTACTGTAAGTTTCCCATAATTAACTGCTATATCTTGGTAGGAAATATTACTTAATATTTCTAATTAAAGTAAAACAAAAATCTACCTTCTCTGATAAGCAATTCTTTTCAAATGTGTGTGCCTTGGGGAGCCAAATAGTTCCGTTTGCTGCCAGCATTTCCTTCTCCTTGCTCCTCCAACTTTCTTCCATTTATTACTCAATTATGTCAGATCAAGCAGTCTGGGGTGTGAGGAGACACTACCTAGGGGGTGAGAATGTGATCTCTTTATTGACCTTCTTTTTCAGCTCAGCTTCTATCTCTGTCAATACAAATCTGGTTTTGAAAATGATAAGTCATTGAATTTGCTGAGAATGAAATGGATTGCTTTGATGGAGAAGTAGGTAACAAAATGACTTGCTATAAATGGACTCTAGGAAATCCCACTTATCCTATTTGTCTCAAATGATTGATGACATGGTGTGTTACCTGACTCTCAGGTTGCAAATGAAAACTAGGATACTTCACTCTGTGATGGCTGTCACTGAGAGAGTGACCCTGGGTTTGGTCTGGGTAGTAAGTATGACACTGAGTGGAGGGAATGAAGAGGTACTGATTCACAATGTGTATGGTGGCAGGGTAGATAGATGTAGCCACCATGTGTCAACTCTATGACTACTTTTGCTCATTTGCAGGCTCTGACTGGCTAGGAACTGAGGGACAGTGTTGAAGGTAGCCTCCCATGATGTTTATGAAACTTTTTGGGAAAACAGGTTTAGTTAGAACATAGGTTCAGATCACAGTATCTTCAAGACATGAAAAATCCACCGTAAAGTCTTATATGCAAATGTTCTAGATTTTGTTGGGCTCAGTTAGTAAGCCTGTGAATAAGTGTGAACACCCTAATGTCCATGTATATATGAAGCCCTGTGCCTGACTCAGCATGGCTTTGGGATGCTCAAAACTTCAATGATGCACACTAATAAGATTGACTGTGAAGATTACATCAAAAAACCTAAGGTCGTTTAGTTAAGCAATGATAGTCTTTGACTTCATGGACCTTTCTTAATGAGACTGATCACTTGTAGGCCTGGCTCAAATGATCACTTTCTCTGATCCTGGCAGAATTTTACCAGGTCTGTAAGCACTATTAAGGCAGCAATAGTGATTCAAAATTCCTTTAAGGATATTCAGAGTTAGCAAAGCAATTACATCTTCATTCTTGGATCATGTGCAAAATAAACTTCAGAGGAAAGAAAACACTTTTCTGCAAATACCATTTCTTTCTCCTCGCTGGAAGAGCTTGGCAGTCTCCACTGTCAGCAGCTGTACCTGCGAGGCGATCTTATTTGGCCATGTTTGCAGTTATTTAAGATCCACACAAGTCATGACCTGTATTCCTAACTTTTATCCAAAAGAAACTCTCAAAACAAAACAAAAGAAAACAAGTAAGAAAGTTTAGTCATGGGAACAACACAAAGAACTTTCTTAAGTGTGTTCCAGACCTCATTGGCTCTCTTTATAAGCATGCATACAACCAAAGTGTATTTTTGTGGCTTTTGGGTAATTCTCATAATTGAAACCATACCATTTAAAAGATCAACAGACCCACCTATGTAGAAGAATCCAGTCTTCCGCAATTGGCTGCCTCATGGAATCGCTGTTCTCCTTCACAAGGAGAGGTGTTCTAATATGCCTTATCATTTGGGGGAAATGCTGACCTGGTAGACCTCAGTACCTCAGTGTGCCTGGCACTGCCAAGCTCTGGAAGGCTGGCAGCGGGGTGATATTCTGGCTATGCAGTGCTCCATTAATTCATTCAGATAACCTAAAATGAAAATGAAACCTTTCTGAGCATTAGGACAGAGCACTGTTGGTCCCCATCATTGACTTTTGACTCAGCTCCATATGTTAAATGCATTTGGGTATTTTTTCATCCAGGAGAGTCTAAGGAACCCTGACCTTATTGTTTATGGCTTAAATCCTCCTCACTAAATAGAGTCAACTAAGTGAGTTCTGTGTAAACATCACAGTTTTACCAGAGAAGAAGATCTACTCTGCTGTTAGATCCAACAGCACATAGGTGTGGGTGGTGACTACATCCAGCAGCACGTAGTTGCTGGCTGTGATAGACTTGACAACTATTGCTGTTTCTGATTCTGGTGCCAGAGCTTGAAGTCAGTGGATCAGGTAGTCATGGAGCAAAACTGGGGGGGGGGGGGCGAAGTGTGGGAAGCACAGCCATATTGCAGCATATAAGAATGAGGAAGGAGCATGAGGGTGGGTGGGATCTCACCCTAGACTCTCAGCATCCTACAACCTAACTTCTGTGATGCAGCTGTCTTTCAGAAGGTGCTGGCAGTTTATCTCCCACACAGGGTAGTATGCTTTGTTCCAGAATCACAAGAGCTGAGGGAGAAGGCCTATGGCAACTGGAGGTGCTATCTCATCCTTTTCGGTGGAGCTCAGATCCTCAGTGCTGTGTGTGAATGGCAATGGACGCAGAGAAAAAAGTGTCTGCACCAAGCGTGAAGGGATAAAAGTAATATGACTGCATTATATCTCTTCTCAGTAAGCCAACTGGGCAAGAAAAATAATTCTGGGAAATGTAGTCTTAGCTTAGCTAAACTGACATGGATAGTATGTATCCAATATAGAACAGAACAAGGTTAATTGAGTAGCTAGATTTATTCACTGATGAGAGGAAATCAGACATTTTAACTTATTTGATAGAGAGCCTAAGATGGAACATGTAAAAGCTAAATGTCTGGGCCTGGAGAGATGGCCTAGGAGTTAAGAACACTTACTGTTTTCACAGAAGACCAGAGTTCTATTCAGTTTGCAGCACTCATGTTGGGTGGCTCACAATCACCTATAACGTCAGCTCCGGGGGCTTCAACACCTTCTCCTGCCATCTTAGAGCACCTTTACTCAGGTACATACCCACCACAGACACACATAAATGCACACACACACACATACATACACACACAGATATAGATTCATACACATACACACATACACACATTCACACATATACATGTAGATACAGACTCATACATATACACACATATACACATTCACATATACATGTAGATACAGACACACTCATATACACAGATACACAGACATACACACATAGATGCAGACTCATACAGTACACACATATACACATTCACACACATACACGGAGATACAGATTCATACACATACACACATATACACATTCACACATATACACATAGATACAGACACACTCATATACACAGACACACACACACACACACACACACTAAACAAAAATAAATCATAGACCTAGAGAA
Organism: Apodemus sylvaticus; assembly: GCF_947179515.1. NCBI lineage: Eukaryota > Metazoa > Chordata > Mammalia > Rodentia > Muridae > Apodemus > Apodemus sylvaticus. The sequence continues at coordinate 105,931,440 of NC_067482.1, forward strand.
GCAATTGAGTGTATACTGCAGCTGCAAAGAACCCCAGCTTAGCTCCTAGCATTCACATTAGGTGTCGAACAACGGCCTGTAACTTCAGTTCCATGGCTGGGTGTTCTCTTTTCATCCCAGACAGACAGACACAACACACATAATTAAAAAGTGAAGACCCAGAAATGAACCCACACAACTATGGTCACTTCATCTTTGACAAAGGAGCTACAACCATTCAGTGGAAAAAGATAGCCTTTTCAACAAATGGTGCTGGTTCAATTGGAGGTCAGCATGCAGAAGAATGCAAATCGATCCATTCTTATCTCCTTGTACTAAGCTCAACTCCAAGTGGATCAAGGACCTCCACATAAAACCATACATGCTGAAACTAATAGAAAAGAAACTGGGGAAGACCCTTGAGGACATGGGCACAGGGGAAAAGTTCCTGAACAGAACACCAATAGCTTATGCTCTAAGATCAAGAATTGACAAATGCAACCTCATAAAATTACAAAGTTTCTATAAGGCAAAGGACACTGTCAAAAGGACAAAAGGGCAACCAACAAATTGGGAAAAGATCTTTACCAACCCTACATCTGACAGAGGGTTAATATCCAATATATCCAAAGAACTCAAGAAGGTAGACTCCAGAGAGCCAAATAACCCTATTAAAAATGGGGTACAGATCTAAAGAAAGAATTTTCACCTGAGGAATATCGAATGGCTGAGAAGCACCTAAAGAAATGTTCAACATCCTTAGTCATCAGGGAAATGCAAATCAAAACAACACTGAGATTTCACCTCACACCAGTCAAAATGGCTAAGATCAAAAACTCAGGAGAAAACAGGTGCTGGTGAGGATGTGGAGAAAGAGGAACACTCTTCCACTGTTGGTGGGGTTGCAAGCTGGTGTAACCACTCTGGAAATCAATCTGGCAGTTCCTCAGAAAACTGGGCATGACACTACTGGAGGACCTTGCTATACTACTCCTGGGCATATACCCAGAAGATTTTCCAGCATGTAATAAGGACACATGCTCCACTATGTTCATACCAACCCTATTTATAATAGCAAGAAGCTGGTAAGAACCCAGATATCCCTCAACAGAGGAATGGATACAGAAAATGTGGTATATTTACACTATAGAATACTACTCAGCTATTAAAAACAGTGAATTCATGAAATTCTTAGGCAAGTGTGTGGAACTGGAGAATGTCATCCTGAGTGAGGCGACCCAATCACAAAAGCACACACATTATGCACTCACTGATAAGTGGATATTAGCCCAGAAGCTTGGAATACCCACGAAACAATTCACATATCAAATGATGCCCAAGAAGAAGGAAGGAGAGGTCCTGAAAAGGCTCAGTGCAGTAGTGTAGGCGAATACTAGTACAGGGAAGCAGGAAAGGGTTGATTGGAGAACAAGGGGAAGGAAAAGGGCTTATGGGACTTTCAGGGAAGGGGGAATCCAGGAAAGGGGATATCATTTGAAATGTAAATAAAGAATATATTGAAAAAAAGTGAAACAAAAATTAATAATAAAAAAAAACTTTTCTAAAAGCTAAAAGGCCAGCATAAGTTACTTAAATAACAAGAAGATACAGAGAAAATTAGTAGACACTTTGGGCAAAGCTAAAAATGTTAAGAGTACATGAACCCTCCTCAGAAAGAGGCTCCTGAAGGGGTCTCTAGCAGTGATATTAGTGACCCCATGAGCTGTAGGTGTTCACCAGCACTGTCTGAATGAGACGTGGGAAAGTACCAGGAGAAAACTAGGGAGACAGAATGGTATCCAGCTCCTTATAGAGGACAGAGACTCAGCACTCCTGATATTTCTCAGAACTCCTGGAGAAGGAGCTTTTCCCAAACCAATCAAGTGGGAAAGGTGAGGTCTTGCACCAAATGAGGTCTGCGACTTGTCTGTGTCATTCTATTCTTAGCAGTCTGGGGGGATGGAGAGTTCCTAAAATTTGTTTTTGTTTCTAGACATGGCGTCAGGATATGGCCCACACTGGTCTTTAACCTGAGATCCTTCTGCCTCAGCTTTTTCAGCTAAGGTAGGATCACAGGCATATGCCACCATGACTACTGGGTTCCCAAAATTCTTAAGACTCTTTCACATCTTTTGACTCCTATAATTTTCTCTAAAGGGAAGCCAGCACCTTGAGTCATATCCAATGGGCAGAATGAACCAGTGTTTTCTAAAGCTGCCATGGCGAAAAGTGCTAATGACAGACATTCTGAAAAATTTCACATTGGGAAGATGTATATTTAATTAAACTTATATCATTAAGAACTGACACCTTTTCTATACCTCAATAAGCTGTGGCTCTTGCTAATTGCATGTATATGATGGTCCTAAGTGCATTTATCCTTGACCTGCCCATGTTATAAATATTTCAGTGCTTCCTATCTGAGAAGATGATTTATCCTTTTATCTGTGGATTGCAGAGAGATTTAATCTGAGTAAAGCCAGGAGTGCCCTTTAGACTCTGAAATAAAAATGCAGGAGGCATTGTATTGTAGTTTTCATAATATTTTAAAGAAAGAAATACTTAAATTAGTATGATTTATTAGAGTGATATATATGCAAAGAATGGTTATGTGGTTGAAAGAGGAATTAATGTTATGAAAAGAGCTAAGGGGGAAAAGAAACACGTTACTTAATTGATGAAAAGACTAGCATGTAAAGAAAGAAAATATCTCCCTGGATACCTGCATTACCCTCAAATTGTTATTTTCTGGTTGGCAGAAGCTGGGCCTCTATATGTCTGAGGAATATGTGCCACTTAGATCGACTGTACTTCAATGTTATGACCTGTCTGACCTGAATTAGAAGCATCTTCAGAATGCAGAATACATCAATAATTGAACATCTCAGCAAAAAAAGAGTTGAAATTGCTTTAATGCATGGTCTGCAGTGCTTAAAGTATCCCACAGATACTTTAAACTCAAGATCTTAAATCAATTTCTACCAGAGATATTGACAATGAGAACTCAAGTTATGTAAAAGTTCACAAAGAATGGAGCCTCAGCTACTTAGGGTCCCTAAATAGAACGGAAGGGAACTGTGGCAAGTGTTATCTGCGACAAAGGCCTTTGAATGTGCCCAAGAGTCAAACAAGCCTGTACTTTGGTGAATGGCAGTCTCTTTCAGGATAGCTTCCTTTCCAAGGCAGAATGCTCAGGACCTTGGTAAAGTGGAGCTCTACAACACAGGTCAGTCTAGCACAGATTTATTGCCCAAGGCTGTCATGGAAGTAAGGCTAGACAGAAGAAGGTTGGGAGGTCTGGCCATGGTCACAGAAGTGACCACCTTGCCTCCAGAGATAACTGATTTGTGACTCTCTTTCTTAGAGAAAAGAAATGGGGTTTCTTATTAATACTGACATGCCTTCCTTTCCTCTCTGTAAGTTAGGGGCATTACTCTGGTTGTTTGACTACTTCTGCCTTTAGACATTACCACCTAGATAAGTAAGGCCAATTTATCTTTTTCCTTCTTCCTGTACCTCACTACTAAAGAGTCTTGATACAGATATAATTAATTATTCATTGGGATTCATTGATCAGTCTTCAATAACAGATTCATCTCAGGGTAAAAATAAAGGCTGTAACAGGCTATTACAATGTCTTTTTCCCTGTTAAAGCCACAGATATATAGTGTTTTCTCTAAAAGTCTGCTGTCTGTGATACCCTTTCCTTAAGAAGATCAGAAGGACCTGCAATATCACTGTGGATGCCCTGGGCTTAAGGAAGATGTGGCATAAAATATTTATAGGTCTTCAGAAGGCTTCCTATTTTGGCCCAGGTATTATATATACTTGGAGGCCTGGTACTGAGAAAGACCTCCAGTTTTAGAAGGAATCATAAGCCAATGTGGTTCTGGTAATACAATACCAAATGTAAGGCTATGAGCCATACATTCAAGTCTCCTCAGACCCTTGTAACTCTTGTAGTTCTCCATAAAAGGGCTCCTGCCTAAGAACTAGATCCAACACACATGCCAACTACCCTTCAAGCCCTCTTTGGGGAAAAGAGCATTAAATCTCTTATGAGATTATTTTATACTAACTTTAATAACTACAAGTGATGCAAGAGACATCAAATCTGCTTGAGTTAATACTAAACATTAGGAAAAGGTGATTTGACAGGGCATTGTTGAAAGAAGTGACTTAGTGTGTACACAAAGCCATTTTCTTATATTATCTCAACAAAATGAGACTATTCAAACAATCCAATTACCTAAAATGTTTAATTGTTTAGTTTCTATAGATTTTAAATTCAGAGGTGGAATACAACCATGGCATAAAAGGGAGTAAATTGTGTCAGTCTTTTCTAGTACTGTCCCCAAGGATGCTGTCTCTGTCCATAACATGGAATTCTCAGCAGCTTAGGGTTTCAGAGCATTGGGTAGGCATCAGAGAACCCAATGTGTACCTCAGCATGGTAAAGCTACAGGAAGTCCCATTCCCCCCCTCTCCTTAGTTTCTTCACCCAGCAGTTGCTCACTTTGGTTCTGGATCCTTAGCTATTCTAAATTTTCTCACTGCTTGCTCATTTGTGACTCAGAACCTGACCCTTCATAGAAGCGAGAACATTTGGTACACGTCAAATGTAGGTTAAAAATACGTTGATTAAGTAATTCCCACATAAAACTACAAGTAGTGAGCAGATCTTTTGGTTTGGGGTCTGTGCTGTCAGATTCCATATCTATCATATTTCAAAGGGCAGTTACTAAATGGATGTTGGTGATGTATTTGGACCCCTTGGATGGGTCACCTGGGATACCAGAAATCTCTCTCTTTGTCAGTGAATGGATCCTGGTCACCTTCAGCTGGCTTCTCCACTGTAGCTATTTTGACACCCCAGTAGTAAAGGCAGAGAAGTACACAAAAGAACCTACAATGGCAGACAGCTCTAGCTGCTTCCCCTTCTTGCCCTAAAATGTTTTTGAAAGTTAATCAAGAAGAGACTACCAAAAGGCTTATCAGGTTGGGTATAATACTAACGGACCTGGAGCCCAATGGCAGCAAGGGTTATTCAATAAAAGAAACAGCCTTGAGTTCTTAAGCAAGCATGGAGAAACCAAAAGAAAGCATGAGGAGGGGTTAAAATATGAAGTCAGTGGTCACCATCTCAAAGAAGGCTTGAAGAACATGGAGGCCAGGTTGCAGAGAAAAATTCAATCCTTTCAACATGCCTAATCTGTATTAGAAGTTAGAGACTGATCTCAGGACAAAGACATTGCTTAGTGACCCCATCTATCAGGGACTGCCAACAGTGATAATACATGCTATGCAATCTGGGCACAATGTCACAAGATCTCTGATCATGGCCACACTCAATGTCCTCCTTGGGCAATATGTATAAAGAGAATGAGACTTTCAGCTGGTCTTATTCCACTTTTTCACAGAAAGGAGGTCAAGCAGAACCAATGGAAGATCTTCCAGAGAATAAGAAAGAGTTTCAAAATGATGCCTACACAACATTGAGGCATTATGACAGGGCCAAGAAACCAGGCTGTACCAACATAACTTACATAACTAGTCAAGCAGCTTGTGTACTTTACAAAGGGTAACCACAACAAATTCCTGGAGTTTGTGTGGACACTAGTGGGATGAGAGGATCAAGAAGACTACCAGCAGATTTTCAATGGTGTTCAAATTGGCACTTCCTATTTCAAAGAAGGAAAATAAAAAAATTCTGTATTTTCCACAAGTCTCTGACTAGAACTGAAACCCAGATAAACTAATAAAAGGCCAACAGGCAGAGAAAATCCAGAAGGAGCAAGAGTAGCTAGCCTACACCAACTTTAACCTGGCATTGGAGAAGCAGGATAAGAGCAATGAATGCTTCCAGGAAGGGGACTACCCCCAGACTGTGAAGGACTACACAGAAACATTAAACAGGACCCAAGAGATGTACACTTCACAGAACTGAGTTGCCTGTTACACCAAGCTCCTAGAGTTACAACTGGTGTTTCAGGATTGGGAGGAATGTAACTAGGTGGAGCTGACCTTCATTGAGGCTCATTAAGGAATATCTACTCTGGGATTGTGAGAGGCTATACCAAATCTAGGGATGTATACCAAGGGTGCTATGCTTGTGGTACAATTGACAGGATGGCTCAGAGGATGTAATTCAAAATACCATGGCCAACTCTGAGGTGTAGCTTTTTCTTGCAGTAGATGGCAATAAACTCGGAGATCCATAATTGGACAATGCACAGACAGTGAGAGACTTTGGAGCTCTCAGTCCTAAATGAGATGTTTCCATCAAAACTCTCACCTGGGACCCAGAAACCTATGCAGAAGGGGAGGAGAAAAGATTGTAAGAGCCATGGGTAATGGATGACTCTAAGGAAGCCAGTGTCTTCCAGACACTACAGAACTGATGAACATATGAACTCACAGAGATGGTGACAGGATGCACAGAACATGTATAGGTATAAGCCTGACAGGGTCCCATGACTGAGATATGGAAGTGGACACAGTTTTCCACTCCTAAACAAGAAGCTACTGGCAACTGACAACTGCTGGCAAAGGAAGTAACAGTTTTCTCTAATGGAGGCCCCTTGGGCATGTTAATAGTATGTTAGGACAGGCTAAATGCTCACGAGCACTTGGCCAACACAAAATTAATTCAGTGCTGATTTTGTGGACTTTTTGTCTCATTTGTGTGAGTTCCCATACAAATACCATTTTGCCACTGGCATATAGAAGTCTGAAGAGAACGTCTCTGCTTCCACAGTTTGGGTCCTGGAGACCAAACTCAGGTTGTCCACCTTGGTGGGAAGTACCTTTCCAGTCAAGCCATCTTGCAGACACACATTCCTACTTTAATCACTCTTTCTTCCTCTTCTCCTTGTCCTTTCTTCTCAATCCATTCTTTTAAAGTAAGCCTGTCAGATGTTTCCATCAAAACTCTCACCTGGGACTCAGAAACCTATGCAGAAGGGGAGGAGAAAAGATTGTAAGAGCCATGGGTAATGGATGACTCTAAGGAAGCCAGTGTCTTCCAGACGCTGGGTGGCAGATTAACCACCCAGGAGTGTGGAGGGGCCTGCCTGCACAGGTAGAGTTACCCTCGACAGAGGATCACACCTGGAAACCTCTGGCAGAAGCCCTCTGGTTTCCTTCTCCAGCTTGGGACCACCCTCTGCCACAGCATACCATATCCAAGTGACACACAGAGGTAGCTAACAACTCAGGAGTGCAGAGAGGCCAGGCAGCATAGGTAGGACCACCCCTGCTGCTCAGAGGAAACAGCCAGAAACCCTGAAGACACAAGAGCCTAGGAACAGCCTGGGACCAGTCTTCTGATTACTGCCTGCACCCAGAGTTGATCGGGGCCACAGAGCTACATACCCAAATACAACCACAAGAGAGCATGTCTTGCAGGAGTACTAAATACCAGTGCACACAGAGATAACGGGTCTTCCAGGAGCAGAGATATAGAGGCTTGCACGACAGATAAGCCACACTCAGAGACAGCAACGATATAACCAGATGGCAAAAGGCAATTGCAAGAACGTCACCAACAGAAACCAAGGCAACATGCCACCAAGTTCTCCAACAACAGCAAGTTCTGGATACTCCAACACACCATAAAAGCAAGACCTGGATTTAAAATCATATCTCATGATGCTGATAGAGGATTTCAAGAAGGATATAAATAACTCCCTTAAAGAAGTACAGGAGAACATGGGTCAACAGATAGAAGCCAATAAAGAGGAAACACAAAAATCACTTAAAGAAATACAGGAGAACATGGGTCAAAAGGCAGAAGCCCTGAAGGAAGAAACACAAAAATCCCTTAAAGAATTACGGGAAAACACAAACAAGTGAAGGAACTGAACAAAGCCATCCAGGATCTAAAAACGGAAGTAGAAACAACCAAGAAATCACAAAGAGAGACAACTTTGGAGATAGAAAACCTTGGAATCAGGAGTCATAGATGACATCATCAACGACAGCATACAAGAAATAGAAGAGAGAATCTCAGGTGCTGAAGATACCAAAGAAAGCATTGATCAACAGTCAAAGAAAATGAAAAATGTAAAAAGCTTGTAACCCAAAACATACAGGAAATCCAGGACCTCAACAGATATAAGAAGATTGAACTAATCCCACCCATCCTACCAGATCACTTAGGAGTAAGGGTGGTCTTCAACAGCAACAAAACCAATAGAAAGCCCACATACATATGGAAGCTGAACAATGCTCTCCTCAATGATCAAAGGAGAAATAAGGAAAGAAATCAAAGACTTTTTAGAATTTATTGAGAATGAAGGCACAGCATACCCAAACTTATGGGACACAATGAAAGCAGTGCTAAGAGGAAGACTCATAGCCCTGAGTGCCTCCACGAAGAAACTGGAGAGAGCATACAGTAGCAGATGAACAGCACCTGAAAACTCCAGAAGAGCAAGAAGCTAATACACCCAAGAGGGTAGAAAGCAGGAAAGCATCAAACACAGGGCTGAAATCAACCGAGTAGAACCATGCAAAGAATCAACAAAACCAGGAGCTGGTTCTTTGAGAAAATCAACAAGATAGATGAACCCTTAGCCAGACTAACCAGAGGGCACAAAGACAGTATCCAAATTAACAAAATCAGAAATGAAAAGGGAGATATAATAACAGAAACTGAGGAAATCCAAAAAATCATCAGATCCTACTACAAAAGGCTATACTCAACACACTTGGAAAAGCTGGATGAAATGGACAATTTCCTAAACAGATACCAAATACCAAACTTAAAGCAGGATCAAATAGATCATCAAAACAGTCCCATAACCTAAGAAGTAGAAGCGGTCATTGAAAGTCTCCCCTCCAAGAAAAGTACAGGACTAGATAGTTTTAGTGCAGAATTCTATCAGACCTTCAAAGAAGACCTAACACCAATACCTTTGACACTATTCCACAAAATAGAAACAGAAGGAACTCTACCCAATTCACTCTATGAAGCCACAATTTCGTTGATAATAAAACCACACACAATCCAACAAAGAAAGAGAACTTCAGACCAATTTACCTTATAAGTATCTATGCAAAAATACTCAATAAAATTCTTGCCAACCGAACTCAAGAACACATCAAAATGATCATTCACCACGATCAAAGAGGCTTCATCCCGGGGATGCAGGGATGGTTTAATATATGGAAATCCATCAATGTAATCTACTACATAAACAAACTCAAAGAAAAAGACCATATGGTCATTTTATTAGATGCTGAAAAAGCATTTGACAAAATTCAGCATCCTTTCATGTTAAAAGTCTTAGAAAGATCAGGACTTCAAGGCCCATGTCTAAACATAGTAAAATCAATATGCAGAAACCAGTAGCCAACATCAAACTAAATGGAGAAAAACTTGAAACAATCCCACTAAAATCAGGGACTATACAAGGCTGCCCTCTCTCTCCATATTTATTCAATAAGTACTTGAAGTTCTAGCTAGAGCAATTAGACAACAAAAGGAGTTCAAAGGGATACAAATTGGACTGTAAGAAGTCAAATTATCACTATTTGCAGATGATATGGTAGTATAATTAAGCAACCGAAAAAACTCCACCAGAGAACTCCTACAGCTGATAAACAACTTCAGTAAACTGGCCAGACATAAAATTAACTCAAGCAAATCAGTAGCCTTCCTATACTTAAAGGATAAACAGGTTGAGAAGGAAATTAGGGAAATAACACCCTTTACAATAGTCACAAACAATATAAAGTATCTTGGTGTGACTCTGACCAAACAAGTCAAAAATCTGTATGACAAGAACTTTAAGTCTCTGAAGAAAGAAATAGAAGACCTCAGAAGATGGAAAGATCTCCCATGCTTGTAGATTGGCAGGATTAATATAGTAAAAATAGTCACCTTGCCAAAAGCAATCTACAGATTCAACGCAATCCCCATCAAAATCCCAACTTAATTCTTCATAGAGTTAGAAAGAAAAATTCTCAAATTTATCTGGAATAAGAAAAATCCCAGTATAGCTAAAACTATTCTCAACAGTAAACAAACTTCTGGGAGAATCAGTATCCTGGACCTCAAGCACTACTACAGAGCAATAGTGTTAAAAACTGCATGATATTGGCACAGTGATAGACAGGTAAATGAATGGAATAGAGTTGAATACCCAGAAATGAACCCACACACCTATGGTCACTTGATCTTTGACAAAGGAGCTACAATCATCCAATGGAAAAAAGATAGCCTTTCCAACAAATGATGCTGGCTCAACTGGCGGCTAGCATGCAGAAGAATGTGAATTGATCCATTCTTTTTTATTTTATTTTATTTTATTTTTTTAACTTTTATTTATTACATTTAAGTACACTGTAGCTGTCTTCAGACACCCCAAAAGAGGATGTCAGAATTTATTACGGATGCTTGTGAGCCACCATGTGGTTGCTGGGATTTGAACTCAGGACCCTCAGAAGAGCAGACAGTGCTCTTAACAGCTGAGCCATCTCAACAGCCCCTTTAAAAAAAAAACCTTTTTTTTTCTCCTTGAGACTCTATAGCTCTGGCTCTTCTGGAACTCACTCTGTAGACAAGGATGGCCTTGAACTCAGAAATCTGCCTGCCTGTGCCTCCCAAGTGCTAGGATTAAAGGTGTGTGCCACCACCGCCAGGCGAACAAAATTCTCAGATTGGTAGCTGCACTGCACCTTGAATATTGGTTTATGCAAGCTGTTCACCTTGATTTCTGGAAGAAGCAGGCAAGTGCTGTGGGGGAAATTTCAGGAAAGATCTAAAATTCAGGAAAGGTCTACAAGTCTAAAGTAAGGATTATTGCTAAAAGGTGGGGGGAGCAGACAGCCAGAATGGTAAGTCCTCCCTCAGGTCTGGGTGGGGTGACATTCCTCCTGGAGGGTGGGCTTAAATGCTAATTAAGTGTTAACCAGTCCTGAGATCTGGAAAGGGACTGGCCCTGAACAGGAATCACTCTTTAACCTTTAGGAAGGATTAGACTCACTGGCCAATCAAAGCCTCCAGGCAGACCTGCCACTCAGACAAAGAGGTGGGTCGAATTGATCCATTCTTATCTCCTTGTACCAAGCTCAAGTCCAAGTAGATCAAGGACCTCCACATAAAACGAGACACATTGAACCAATATAAAAGACACTGGGGATAAGCCTTGAATATATGGGCACAGGGAAAATTTTGTGAACAGAACACCAATAGCCTATGTTCTAAGATCAAGAATTGACAAATGGAACCTCACAAAATTACAAGTTTTTGTAAGGCAAAGGACACTGCCAATAGGACAAAACGGCAACCACCAAACTGGGAAAAGATTTATACCAACCCTACATCCAACAGAGGGCTAATATCCAAGATATATAAAGAACTCAATTCGTTAGACTGAGGAGAGCCAAATAACCCTATTAAAAATGGGGTACAGAGCTAATCAAAGAATTTTCACTTGAGGAATATTGAATGGCTGAGAAGCACCTAAAGAAATGTTCAACATCCTTTGTCATCACGGAAATGCAAATCAAAAGAAACCTGAGATTTTACCTCACACCAGTCAGAACAGCTAAGATCAAAAACTCAGGAGACAGCAGCTGTTGGAGAGGTTGTGGAGAAAGAGGAACATTCCTTCACTGCTGGTGGGATTGCAAGCTGGTACAACCACTCTGGAAACCTCAGAAGGTTTGGTAGTTCCTCAGAAACCTGAGCATAATACTACTGGAGGACCCTGTTATACCACTCCTGGGCATATACCCAGAGGATTCCCCAGCATGTAATAAGAACACATGCTCCACTATGTTCATAGCAGCCCTATTTATAATAGCCAGAAGCTGGAAAGAACTCAGATGTCCCTCAATGGAGGAATGGATACAGAAAATGTGGTATATTTACACAATGCAATTCTACGTAGTCATTAATAGCAATGAATTCATGAAATTCTTGCACAATTTGATAGAACTGGAAAATATCATCTGAGTGAGGTAACCCAATCACAAAAGAACACATATGGTTGCACTCACAGATAAGCGGATATTAGTCCAGAAGCTTGAAATACTCAAGCCATATTTCACATATCAAATGATCATCAAGAAGGAGGAAGAGCAAAGTATGGATGCTTGGGTGCTTTGTAGAAAGGGGAACAAAATTCTTACAGAAGGAGATACAGACACAAAGGGTAGAGCAGACTCTGAGGGAAAGACCATCCAGAGACTACCCCACCCAGTGATCCATCCTGTATACAGTTACACAACCCAGACAGTGTTATCAATGCCTATAAGTGCTTGCTGACTGGAGCTAGATGTATCTGTCACCTGGGAGGCTCTGCTAGTGCATGAGAAATACAGAGGGGACACTCTCAGCCAGCCATTGAACAGGTTCCCCAATGGAGGAGCTAGAGAAAGGACCCAAGGAGCTGAGAGGGTTTGTAGTGCCACAGGAGGAACAACAATATGAATCACCCAGTATTCCCAGAGCTCCCAGGGACAAAACCATCAACCAAAGAGTACACATGGAGTTACCCATAGCTCCAGACACATCGGCAACAGAGGATGGTCTTGTTAGACACCAAAGGGAGGAGAGGCCCTTGGTCCTGGAAAGACTTGATGATGTAGTGTAGAGGAATACCAGGACAGGGAAGTGGGGGAGGGTTGATTGGGGAAGGGGAGATGGCTTATGGTATTTTGGGGGGAGGGAGGAACCAGGAAAGCGGACAACATTTAAAACATCAATAAAGAATATGTCTAATAAAAAAAAGGAAAAAAATAAGCCTGTCACTCTCTTTAAGTAACTTTGCTACTGTCACTGAAATCGTTGTCTTATCCACTGTTCTAACAGTTTGACCTCTCTCACTTATTGCTTCTGATTTGCTGTGGTTTATTAACCCATGTGATTTATAAACACATATAGTTATAGTATTCAGAACCATGATTGGCAAGTGCTTCACTCTTCCTTGCCTGGCCATTTGTATTTACTAAGCTGTGAAAGGATCATTTGGGGCCAGTTATTTTTTGCTTTTGTGGCTTAGGAGTTTCACTGTACTGGATCCTAGTGACTAAAATCAATTTCTTATGTTCTTGTTTGTTAGGTCTCTTTATACATTCAAGCCACTTGGAGAAACTTCTAAAAGTAATAAGATAATCTGGCCTTACCCCAGGACAACCCCATTGGAACTTCTGAGGTGGCCTACGATGATCAGTATTTTAAAACTTGTAAGTGCATACCAGATGAATCACGGTATGCACTCACTAATAAGTGGATATTAACCTAGAAACCTGGATTACCCAAAACATAATCTACACATCAAATGAGGTACAAGAAGAAAGGAAGAGTGGCCCCTTGTTCTGGAAAGACTCAATGAAGCAGTATTCAGCAAAACCAGAACGGGGAAGTGGGAAGGGGTGGGTGGGAGGACAGGGGGAGAGAAGGGGGCTTATGGGACTTTTTGGGAGTGGGGGGGCTAGGAAAGGGGAAATCATTTGAAATGTAATAAAAAATATACCGAATAAAAAAATTAAAAAAAACCAACTTGTATATCATTCTAACATGCAGCCAAATTGCAAGACTGACTTAGATAAACATCACCTTAGTAACATTCCCTAACTTTTTTCTATACTCAGAAGCTCAAATCAAGATACATTGGCACATACCTGTGATCTTAACTGTTTGGGAGGTCGAAGAAAGATTACAAAATCAAGGCCCACCCGAGATACAAAATGAGTACTAGGGCCGTCTGGACAACTTAGAGAATTTCTGCCTCACAAGTTTAAAAGAGCCAAGTATATGTGAATAAATGTCTTATGTACTATTCAAGAGGCCCTGAGTTCAGTACTTACTACCATAGAGTACTGAGGTAGAAGACTTCTCACCTTCCTTGGAATTATTAAGAATATATGAGACAAAGTTAAAAAAAAAAAACTGTGCTTGTATGACATAACATGAGTGTTGTGACTCCAGAATCCAGATCACTTCAAATCACATGCTATGCTAAATGCTATCAGTAAGTTAGGGGGACATTTCACACTCCCATCCCTGGATAACTTACTTTTTTTTGTATCATTGGAAAACAAAGACTGTCAACCTGTAATATTTTTGCTGCTGGAAGGGTTGTCAGTGGGGCTTTGTTTCATTTGGGTTTACAGTGGTGGCTCTACAGGACTCAATAGTGTTCTTCTGTCCCAATTTCTCTCTTCTCATAGTTCCCACTGAATCCTTTGACTCCTACTCTTCTTTACTGTGTGTGCTACACGTTGATGTCACTGAGCCTTGGTGACTAAATGTTCCTTTGACAGTGGCCAGCCTTGTTCCTATACTCCAGAGTACCTGTGATCCTTACACGCATTCTCCAGAGGGCCTGGCAGATTCTCCAGCTTAGAAGACTTCTTGGAAGTTGGGTCCATCTATCTTAAGCAAGCACCCTGGATGATCATGAGTTCTTTGAACATGTGGAGTCTAGACAAGCCACTGAACACTTTTCTTCAGGGGAGAGGAAAGCTGGATTCCTTCTCTCTAGGAAAGGACAAAGCTGCCCCTCTCTCTAGGGAGGTGCCTTCTTGCATTCTCTGGATGTGTCGGTCCCCAGGACAACTCCTGTAGCTAAAGAACAGAAAGTAACCAGGGACTTTTCCAGGGACTTTTGACTAAACTCTTGAAATATGTATTGAAATTAACTTGTAGATGTTCGCTCTTTTGATATAACTCTAAAAGTTCACTGATCCATTATGAAAGGCCGAGATTTTCACATTGTTCCCTTTACACTGTCCCTAAGACTTATGGCTGATTCTTCACCATTTCTACCCTGGCAGGGTTAATTTAAAATTTCCAAAACATCAATGCTATTTACCCTTCTATCTAAGGAGAAAAATCCTTTTATGTTTGTTCCCTTATTTTCTTTTTTTTTATTGATATATTTTTTATTTACATTTCAAATGATTTCCCCTTTTCTGGGTCCCCACTCCCTGCAAGTCCCATAAGCCCTCTTCCCTCCCCCTGTTCCTCCATCTACCCCTTCCCGCTTCCCTGTTCTGGTATTCCCCTATACTCTTGCACTGAGTCTTTCCAGAACCAGGGGCCACTCCTCCATTCTTTTTGGACATCATTTAATATGTGGATTATGTCTTGGGTACTCAAAGTTTCTAGGTTAATATCCACTTATTAGTGAGTGCATACCATGACTGATCTTTTGAGACTGGGTTATCTCACTTAGTATGATGTTCTCCAGCTCCATCCATTTGTCTAAGAATTTCATGAATTCATTGTTTCTAATGGCTGAATAGTACTCCATTGTGTAAATATACCACATTTTTTGTATCCATTCCTTTGTTGAAGGACACCTGGGTTCTTTCCAGCTTCTGGCTACTACAAATAGGGCTGCTATGAACATAGTGGAGCATGTGTCCTTATTGCATGCTGAAGAATCCTCTGGGTATATGCACAGGAGTGGTATAAACAGGATCCTCAGGAAGTGTCATGCCCAGTTTTCTGAGGAACTGCCAGACTGATTTCCAAAGTGGTTGCACCATCTTGCAATCCCACCAGCAGTAGAGGAGTGTTCCTCTTTCTCCACATCCTTGCCAACACTTGCTGTCTCCTGAGTTTTTAACCTTAGCCATTCTGACTGGTGTGAGGTGAAATCTCAGGGTTGTTTTGATTTGCATTTCCCTAATGATTAATGATGTTGAACATTTCTTAAGGTGTTTCTCAGTCCTCCGAAGTTCTTCATGTGAAAATTCTTTGTTTAGCTCCATACCCCACTTTTTAATGGGGTTATTTGGTTCTCTGGGTCCTACCTTCTTGAGTTCTTTGTATATATTAGATATTAGCCCTCTGTCAGATTTAGGATTGGTGAAGATCCTTTCCCAATCTGTTGGTTGATGTTTTGTCCTTTTGACAGTGTCCTTTGCCTGACAGAAACTTTGTAGTTTTATGAGGTCCCATTTGTCAATTCTTGATCTCAGAGGGTAAGCTATTGGTGTTCTATTCAGGAACATTTCCCCTGTGCCCATGTCCTCAAGGGTCTTCCCCAGTTTCTTTTCTATTAGTTTCAGTGTGTCAGGTTTTCTGTGGAGGTCCTTGATCCATTTGGAGTTGAGCTTAGTACAAGGATATAAGAATGGATCAATTTGCATTCTTCTGCATGCTGACCTCCAATTGAACCAGCACCATTTGTTGAAAAGACTATCTTTTTACCACTGGATGCTTTCAGCTCCTTTGCCGAAGATCAAGTGACCATAGGTGTGTTGGTTCATTTCTAGGTCTTCAATTCTATTCCATTGATCTGCTTGCCTGACATTGTACCAATACCATGCAGTTTTTATCACTATTGCTCTGTAGTAAAGTTTAAAGTCTGGGATACTGAATCCCCCTGAAGTTCTTTTACTGTTGAGAATAGTTTTAGCTATCCTGGGTTTTTTGTTATTCCAGATGAATTTGAGAATTGCTCTTTCTAGCTCTATGAAGAACTGGGTTGGGATTTTTATGGGGATAGCATTGAATCTGTAGATTGCCTTTGGCAAGATGGCCATTTTAACTATATTAATCCTACCAATCCATGAGCATGGAAGATTTTTCCATTTTCTGAGATCTTCTTTGATTTTCTTCTTCAGAGATCTGAAGTTCTTGTCATATAGGTCTTTCACTTGTTTGGTTAGAGTCACCCCAAGATACTTTATGCTGTTTGTAGCTATTTTGAAGGGAGTCATTTCCCTAATTTCTTTCTCAGTCTGTTTGTCCTTTGAATATATAAAGGCTACTGATTTGCTTGCATTGATTTTGTAGCCAGCCACTTTGCTGAAGTTGTTTATCAGCTGTAGGAGTTCTCTAGTAGAGTTCTTAGGGTCACTTAAGTATACTATCATATCATCTGCAAATAGTGATAGTTTGACTTCTTCCTTTCCAATTTGTATCCCTTTGACTTCCTTATGTTGTCTAATTGCACTAGATAGGACTTCAAGAACTATATTGAAAAGATACGGAGAGAGGGGGCAGCCTTGTCTAGTCCCTGATTTTAGTGGGATTGCTTCAAGTTTCTCTCCATTTACTTTGATGTTGGCTACCGGTTTGCTGTATATAGCTTTAACTATGTTTAGGTATGGGCCTTGAATTTCTGTCCTTTCCAAGACTTTTAGCATGAAAGGATGCTGAATTTTGTCAAATGCTTTTTCAGCATCTAATGAAATGATTATGTTTTTTTTCTTTGAGTTTCTTTATGTAGTGGATAGCATTTATGGATTTCCTTATATTGAACCATCCTTGCATCCCTGGGATGAAGCCTACTTGATCATGGTGGATGATTGTTTTGATGTGTTCTTGGATTCGGTGGCCAAGAATTTTATTTAGTATTTTTGCATCGATATTCATAAGGGAAATTGGCCTGAAATTCTCTTTTTTAGTTGGATTTTTGTGTGGTTTTGGTATCAGCATAATAATGGCTTCGAAGAAGGAGTTGGGTAGTGTTCCTTCTCTTTCTATTTGGTGGAAAAGTTTGAAGAGTATTGGTGTTAAGTCTTCTTTGAAGGTCTGATAGAATTCTGCACTGAAACCATCTGGTCCTGTGCTTTTTTTGGTCGGAAGGCTATCTATGACCCCTTCTATTTCTTTAGGGGTTATGGGTCTGTTTAGATGGTCTATTTGATCCTGGTTTAATTTTGGTAATTGGTATCTGTCTAAGAAAATGTCTATTTCCTCCACATTCTCCAGTTGTGTTGAGTACAGATTTTTGTAGTAGGATCTGATGATTTTTTGAATTTCCTCGGTTTCTGTTGTAATATCTCCCTTTTCATTTCTAATTTTGTTAATTTGGATACTTTCTCTGTGCCCTTTGGTTAGTCTGGCTAAGGATTTATCTATCTTGTTGATTTTTTCAAAGAACCAGCTTTTGGTTTTGTTGATTCTTTGTATGGTTCTCTTGGTTTCTACTTGATTGATTTCAGCCCTGAGTTTGATGATTTCCTGTCTTCTATTCCTGGTGAATTAGCTTCTTTTTGTTCCACGGCTTTCAGTTGTTCCATTAATCTTCTAGTATATGTTCTCTCGAATTTCTTTTTGGAGGCACTCAAAGCTATGAGTTTTCCTCTTAGCACTGCTTTCATTGTGTCCCATAGATTTGTGTATGTTGTGCCTTCATTTTCATTAAATTCTAAGAAATCTTTGATTTCTTTATTTCTTCCTTGACCAAGGTATCATTGAGTATTGTTCAGTTTCCATGTGTATGTAGACTTTCTGTTGTTTTTATTGTTATTAAAGACCACTTTTAATTCTTGGTTTTCTCAAAAGATGTTAGTATTCTCTTCTTCTGCTCGGTTTGTTTTTAGACAGACTTCTGTTCAATGTGTTTTTCAAACCCCTCTGAAAGCCACTCCCAATGATGAACACAGAGCTACCTTAGGAGGAGGGAATGGAAGGAACAAGCTCACTCATTTTCCTTATAAAAGTCTGTGGTTGTCTTGGCTTTCTTAAAATAAAAACATATTAACTAACTTCATATGATTTAAAAATATTAAATAATAAATATGGTCACAAATAAACTAAAAATGTAAAGATTTATGCAAACCCTTATTATGTAATTTCTTATAAATATAATATGTACATAAATAGATATACAAAATAATGTTTGTAAAAATCATATGATACTTCTTAGGACATTGTAAATCCATCATTTAGTAAATAAAAATTCTAGTATATGTGCTTTAAGTAAATATGAGCATTAGAAAATTGTACAAAATAATGGAGACAAAGTATGGAGCGGAGACTGAAAGAATGGTCACCCAGAGACTGCCCTACCTGGGGATTCATCCTATAAACAGTCACAGAACCCTGACACTATTATGGATGACAAGAAGTGCATGCTGAAAGGAGCTTGCTATGGTTGTCTCTTGAGGGGCCCTTCCAGAGCCTTATACATACAGAGGCTAGCAGACTAGGCATGGGGTCCCCAATGGAGGAGTTGGAGGGCAGACTGGAAGACCTGAAGGGGTTTACAGCCCCATGGGAAGAACAACAAGGTTGGCCACCCAGACGCCCCAGGACTCCCAGGAACTAAACCACCAATCAGAGGGTACACATGGTTCCAGCCAAAAATGTGGCAGAGGAATGCCTTGTTGGGCATCAGTGGGAGGAGAGGTCCTTGGTACTGTAAAGGTTCAATAGATGCCCCAACAAAGGGAAATCAAGGAGTGGGGGAGGGGGAGAGGGTCCGGTGGAGGGGCATATACTTGGAGGCAGGGGGTGGGAGGAGGGGTTGGGGGTTTTGAGGAGGGAGAAACCAGGAAAGGTTTTAGCATTTGAAATGTAAATGAAGATTATATTCAATAACAAAAACAGAAAATTGTGCCAAAAGATGTGCAACAGAAATTTTTTTGTGTGCCTAACATCTGGTGTTTTTTTAATTTTCATGCAAGAAACCATGGTAAGTTAGAGTCAAGGCACATGCTGAATTTAACTCAGTCCCTAGCACTAACTGACTCAGGCATAATTTAAAGCCTGCAGGCTCTTTCAGAGTTTCAGCTCTTAGTGGAAGTTGTCTGCACATAGGCGTAGGGGTTCTTGTGACTGACCCAGGGATAAACATTGATAAGCAGATGATATGTTGCATTCCTGTGATGTTTATGATTTCAGTAAAGGCTCGTAGACATGAGTAGCTCTTGGATCCTGAACTCTTCAGTGGCTTCTGGACCTTACACCTGGTCCTATGATCCCAGCACATCTGATTATTTCCTCAGACCTCACATCTCAAAATGAATAGAAATAGGCTTTAAACTGTGTCTGAGACTTGGGTCACCTATGAAGTTGGAGGTGGGCTCTAATCTAAGATTATGGAGACAGGGCAAAGTGGGGGCCTCAAAGAGCCAGGATGGTCCCAGACAGCAGTCAGAATCCCAATGAGACTCTTACCCAGGGGAGCTCTGGCTTCACCTCAGCTCCAGGGGTTTATTGAGCCCTGAACAGGTCCACTGATGTCAATAAGCTTTTCTAAACTAAAGTTTTCTTTGAAGACAATCATAAGTTGGAGAGAGTGACATGGCAATATATATTTTTAAATGTACTATTCTATCTTAGTGATTTATACCACCCTTTTCTTTTTTGGATATATATATATATATATATATATATATATATATATATATATATATATATATAAAATGATTTTCTTAACTAATAGCAAAGTAATTATAAACAAAGGATTAAGAATCATCCATCTTAAGTTCTCCTTTGCATATGGATGGTGGTGGTTTGAATATGCTTGGCCCATGGTGAGTGCTATTAGGAAGTGTGGCCCTGTTGGAGGAAGTATGTCACTGTGTAGGTGAACTTTGAGGGCACCTAGTACTCAAGCTCTGTGCAGTGTGGAAGAGGCATTCTCTCCTGGATGTAGTAGGATTAAGATGCAGAACTATTGGCTCTTCCAGCACTGTGTCTGCCTGGATGCTGCCATGTTTCCTGCCATGATGATAGTAGACTAAACCTCTGAACTGTAAGCCAGCCCCAATTAGATGTTGCCTTGGTCATGGTGTCTCTTCGTAGCAATGGAAACCCTAACTAAGACATGGACCAATAGCACTAATACAGTAAAAATGACTATTCTATCAAAAGAAATCCACAGATTCAATGCAATTATAATCAAAATTCCAATACAATTGTTCACATAACACGAAAGGACAATTTTCAGCCTCATGTGGGAATATACACACAGCACACAAAACCTAGGATAGCTAAAGCACTCCTGAATGATAAGAGAACTACTGGTGATATCACCATCCCTGATCTCGATTTATACTACAGAGTATTAAAGTATACTTGGTAAGTAATAGAGTAATAAAAAAAAGCATGGTACTGGCACAAAACAGACATTTGAACAATAGAATAGAATTGAAGACCTGTACATAAGTTGTCGTATTTATCAACACCCAATTTTTGATAAAGAAGCCAGAAGAACACACTGGAAAAAAGACAGCGTCTTCAGCAAATGTTGTTGATCAAACTGGATGGCTGCATGTAGAAGAACACAAATACATGCATTCTTATAAACCTATACAAAACTTGACTCCAAGTGGATTAATGACCTCAATATAAAGCCAGATATACTGAAACTGATAGAGGAGAAAGTAGGAATAGTTTTAAACTCATTAGTGCAGGGGGAAAAAACCTTTCTGAACAGAGCACCATTGGGATCAGATCTAAGATCAACAATTAATAAATGGGACCTCATGAAACTGATATATGCCTGAAAGGCAAAGGACTCCATGATCGGGACTAATTGGCAGCCTACAGTCTGGGAAATGATCTTTATTAAGTACACATATAATAGAGGCCTAATATCCAAAAGATGTCAAAGAGACTAGAGATCAAGAAAACAAATAACCCAATTAAAAATGGGCTGCAGTATCTTGTTGTGACTCTAAGCAAGTGAAAGATTTGTATGACAAGAACTTCAAGTCTCTGAAGAAAGAAATCGAAGATCTCAGAAGATGGAAAAAAATCTCCTATGTTCATAGATTGGCAGGATTAATGTAGTAAAAATGGTCATCTTGCTGAAAGCAATCTACAGATTCAATGCAACCCCTATCATAATTCCAACTCAATTCTTTATAGAGTTAGAAAGAGCAATTTCCAAATTCATCTTGAATAACAAAAAACCAAGGATAGTGAAAAATATTCTCAACAAAAAAAAGAACTTCTGCTGGAATCACCATCCCTGACCTCAAGCAGTATTACAGAGTAATCATGATAAAAACTGCATGGTATTGGTACAGTGATAGGCAGGTAGATTAATGGAATAGAACTGAAGACCCAGAAATGAACCTATACACCTATTGTAGTGGGAATTAATTAAAAACGTACCGCCCCACCAGGCCTCTTTATCAAGTCCTGACAGGTCTCGCTCAGCACCCAAATACCTGGTAAAGCATGACTCTTAAACTTGAATAGTTAACCAAATATATTTATGTATAAGAAATTCCCAATTTCATAATGCCAATTTACAATGATAAAGTAATATCCCAATATTTGTAACCTTTCCAAAACACCAGAAACATGTCTGAAGCCACCTGGATATATATGTTTCCTGTTCCGTTCTGCTCTGCTCTGCTCTGCTCTGTGGATCAAGGACCTCCACATAAAATCAGATACACTGAAACTAATAGAAAAGAATGTGGGGAAGAGCCTCGAGCACATTGGCACAGGGGAAAATTTCCTGAACAGAACACCAATAGCTTATGCTCTAAGATTGAGAATTGACAAATGGAACCTCATAAAATTGCGAAGCTTCTGTAAGGCAAAGGACACTGTCAATGGGACAAAAGGGCAACAACAGATTGGGAAAAGATCTTTACCAGTCCTACATCTGATAGAGGGCTAATATCCAATATATACAAAGGACTCAAGAAGTTAGACTCCAGAAAACAAAATAACCCTGTGAAAAATGGGGTACAGAGCTAAACAAAGAATTCTCAACTGAGAAATACTGAATGGCTGAGAAGCACCTAAAGAAATGTTCAACATCCTTAATGATCTGGGAAATGCATATCAAAATAACCCTAAGATTTCAGCTCACACCAGTCAGAATGGCTAAGATAAAAAACTTATGTGACAGCAGATGCTGGCAAGGATGTGGAGAAAGAGGAACACTCCTCCATTGCTGATGGGATTGCAAGCTGGTACGAGCACTCTGGACATCAATATGGTGGTTTTTCAGAAAATTGGACATATTACTACCTGAGCACCCAGCTATACCTCTTCAGGCCATATACCCAGAAGGTGCTCTAACATGTAATTAGGACACACGCTCCACTATGTTCATAGCAGCCTTATTTATAATAGTCAGAAGCCGGAAAGAACCCAGATGTCTCTAAACAGAGGAATGGATACAGAAAATGTGGTATATTTACTCAGCTATGAAAATCAATAAATTCATGAAATTCTTAGGCAAATGGATGAAACTAGAAAATATCACCCTGGTAAGTGAATATTAGCCCAGAAGCTTGGCATACCCAAGATACAATTCACAGACCAGGTGAAGCTCAAGAAGAGGGAAGACCAAAGTGTGGATACCTTGGCCCTTAGAGTGGGGAACAAAATACCCATGGGAGGAGATACAGAGACAAAGTGTGTAGCAGACACTGAAGGAAAGGCCATCCAGAGACTGTCTCACCTGGAGATCCATCCCATATACAGTCACCAAACTTAGACACTATAGTGGATGCCAACAAGTGCTTCCTGACAGGATCCTGAGAGCTGTCTTCTGAGAGGCTCTGCCAGTGCCTGACAGAATACAGAAGTGGATGCTCACAGCCATCCATTGGACTAAGCACAGTGTCCCCAATGGAGGAGCTAGAGAAAGGACTGAAGGAGCTGAAGGGGTTTGCAGCCCCATAGTAGAACAACATTGTGAACCAACCAGTACCCCTAGAGCTCCCAGGGCCTAAGGCATCAACCAAAGAGTACACATGGAGGCACCCAGGTTTCCAGCTGCATATGTAGCAGAGAATGGCCTTGAGGAACATCAAGAGAGGAGAGGCCCTTTGTCCTGTGAAGTCTCAATGCCCTAGTGTAGGAGAATGTCAGGACAGAGAAACAGGAGTGGGTGTGTTAGTGAGCTGGGGAAGGGGGAATGGGATAAGGGGTTTTAGGAGGGGAAATGAGGAGAGGGAATAAAATTTGATGTGGAAATAAAGAAAATATCTAATAAAAAAAGGAAAAATGGGCTGAAGAACTAAACACAAATTCTTCACTTGATCTTAGCCAAAAGGCCAAGAAGCGATAAACACAAATTCTTAATAGAGGAAATTCACACAGCTCAGAAACACTTAAAGGAATGTTCAACATCCTTAGCCCTCAGAGAAATGCAAATCACAATTCCTTTGAGATTTCATCTTACACCTGTCAGAATGGATAAGACCAATAAAATAAGCCACAGCTCATAGTGATGAGGTTGTGAAGCAAGAGGATCACTCATCCATTGCTGGTGGGAGTGCAAACTTGTGTAGGCACTGTGGAAACCAGTGTGATATTTCCTCAGAAATATGGGAATCAATCTACCATAGAATCCATCTATACTATTCTTGGCATATACTCAAAGGATATTTCATTCTACACAGATATTTGCTCAGCCATGTTCATTGCTGCTGTATTCATAATATCCAGAAACTGGAAACAACCTAGATGCCTGTCAACAGATGAATGGATAAAGAAAATGTGGTATATTTATTTCCACAGTGGAGTATTACTTAGCTGTTTAAAATTGTAATCATGAATGTCATAGGTAAATAAAACTAGAAAAAAATCACCCCAATTGAGGTAAAGTGAGACTCAGAAAGATGAAAATGGCATGTATGCACTTACAAGTGGATGTTAGCTGTTAAGTCAATGATAAACACGCCACAGTCTGTATAACCAGAGAAGTTAGGTATATAAGAAGGGACCAGGGGCTAAGGGATGGGTATCTCTAGGAAGGGGAAATAGAATACATAGTTATAGATGGGGGGGGGGTGGAACAGGAAGATCAGACATGGAGGGGAGGAAAGGGGAGAGGAAGGTATCATGGCGAAGAACAATTAAAATTAAGGGCTATTTTAAAGTGTTATAGGAAACCTAATACAGTAGAAGCTTCCTAAAATATATACATATATGAAGGCAATCTAAGTGAAATTGGCAAACAGTGGAGGAAACAGCTCCAACTTGACATCAATTACCACAAATGAAGGTTCCAGTACCAATTACCAGAATTCAATTACCAGGTTTATATCTAATTGAGTTTTTGGCCAAAGGAATCCCATGGGAACCCCAAACAACCCAAGCTACTGCTGAGGATATTGGTAGCTCTCCACAAATTCATGGTAAATCTCTATTTCTGAAAACAAGACCTATATAATTCATTGAACATAGAGACGTAGAACTGGTATCTACCTGGAGCCTTCATCCATATAGTGTTCATGGTACTGAAAGGTATTCTTCTTGGTACCAAAGGGGAAAGGTAAAACCAATGCCATTGTGAGAGTGACCCCATGCAAGAGGCACTGGTGCAATAGTGCCACAAAGCTTATGGGAGTAAGCAACCAACAACTGATTTGAGTTAAGGCTCATTCCATGAGCTACAACCCACAAGCATGCTGCTTAAGTGGCCAAGAACCTGAGATTAGATAGAGCAGGCCCCTAGGGAAAACTGCTACTGTTCTGCTAAAGCAGTGAGTCTCAACGTTCCTAATGCTATGACTCTTTAATGCAGTTCCTCATGTTGTGCTGACCCCAAACCAAAAATTATTTTCACTGATACTTTATAAGTGTAACTGTTATGAATCATAATGTTAGTATTTTTTAGAGATAGAAATTTGCCAATGGGTCATGACCCATAGGTTGAGAACCACTGTGCTAAAGGAATGTAACAATACAATGATTTCTAATGACATTCTTAGTCAATATGCAGAGAGAGAAAGAGAGAGAGAGAGAGAGAGAGAGAGAGAGAGAGAGAGAGAGAGAGAGAGAGTGCAACATTCAGCCCTAAAGGGGATGTATTCATCAAATCTTTTCCCACAGGGCTCAGTGAATCCCACAGAAGAGGAGGCAGAGAGATGTAGGAGCCAGAGAGGATGGAGGAATCAAAACTTTCAGGACACAAGACAATATGCACATATTAACTAACAGAGACTGTGGCACCGTGTACAGGGCCTGCACAGGTCTGCATCAGATGCAGTGCCAGCACTGAGATAGGAAATAGAGACAGCCCCATCCCTAACCCAGAAGTGGCTCCAATTGATAGCCATTTGCAAATGAAAGAATTAGATAAACAACTATTAAGGGGAGACCCCAAGCTCAGAAGTAGATGGCCAACATGAAATGAACTCAAAGGCACCTTTGGAAGTTCTTTGTCTCAGAATGTCAAGTCAGGGCATCCCCCACCCCCATCTCCCGCCACAAGTATTTCGCGCGCGCACACACACACACACACACACACACACACACAGAGGAGGATTCTGGTTTTATGTTTATATGTGATTCCTGTGTGTGCAAACATGTGTGCCTCTGTGTCTATATGCATTTCTTGTGCTTTTTCTTTGTCTCTTTTTCTGGTTTGGTTGTCTTATACTGTTTGGATGTGTTTGTTTTTGTTTTATTTTATTTTATTATTCTTCCTTCCTTAGATGCCTGCTTGTTTTCTAAAGAGATGGAAATGGTGTGGCTCTGGACTGGAGGTGGGAAACTGGGAGGAGTCAGGGAAGGGGAAACTGTATCAGAATGTATTTTCATTAAAATATTTTCATTAAAAAAAATCATCCATCTTGTGTTGGGCTTGTTTGACATAAGCCGTAAAAGTGATATATTTTTATTATAAAAGATAGTTTTGAATCATAAACAAAAGTAGTCACCATTAAGTGCTTACTTCAGTACTTTTGCTCAGTTAAAGAACCTGATCCCACCGTAATGGGCAACTACCCAGAGGTTTGCAAAAGAAGCACAAGGACTTCTTTTGTATTGCAGTCACTTATTGAAAGATTTTAATTCACCAGTCTACATGTTCATGGCTTAATCATGCTGTGAGCATCAGAACTCCTGACAGCACTGGTCTTGCTAAAGTCTGACCCACACCCTACCTGGCCTGTGCCTGAGTATGTGCATCACCAGGGTGCTGTATCTCCAGCCTGCTTTTCACTTTCTATTTTGAGACAGGATCTAACTAGTTATGCAGGATGACCTTGAATTTGTGACCTTCCTGTAGTAACCTCTCAAACTAGCTGGATTTTCAGGACTGACCCACCAGGCCTGGAAAAATTTCTTTTAGTGAAAATATCATCCTGGGCTTACTTTCATGAAGGAATTAAACATGGGAAGATTCATGACTGAGTAGGGAGGGGCAGGCCAGGACCATTCCCAGTGAATCTATTCCAAGCTGAAAAGCCAAATTCAGTCTCCAGGGATCATACACTCATGTCCTTCCTTCCGGCTATTCTTGCTGCTGCAGGAAGTCCAGGAGAACCTCCTGTTCTGAGGCAGATCATTAGGGTAGGAACCAGTCAGAAATCTTAAAGATAAAGTGCAAGAAGCTCCCAAGACCCGTGCCAACTGTTGAGAGCCGTACGCACTAAGTCTCTTTGTACACTTTTGGATTAGTGTTTAAGTCCAGGTTTTTTCATAGAGAATTAATTACATGCATATTTACTTTGTAAGGTACACAGATATTTCAGTTTTATTTTTGTCTCCTTTTAGTGCTCCGAAGACATTTCCTGGCCAAACTATTGATTGTAACATCTATAAATAGCCTATTCACTTTTCTTTCTGACTAAGGCAGGCACTCATGTTTGAAGAACCATTTACCTCTGTGGTTTTTGTTTTTTGTTTTTGTTTTTTGAGACAGTCTACCTGTGTAGCTCTGTGGAACTCACTATGCAGGCATGTCTCAAACTCAAAGAAACCCACCTGCTTCCTTCTCCTGAGTTCTGGGTTAAAGTTGTGCACCACCAGCTACGGCTCATTTATCTTAAAGGCCTGGCTCCCTGATAGTACTGCAGATATTAAAAAAATATTTATGAAATAAATTTTAAAAAAAGAATCAGGCCTTTCCACCTCATAGCTTTTACTAAATACATTGCACATATAGGAAGAATGAACATGTAGACACTTGCCTTAGTCCTGGCTAATCTCAGCCCTGTGTGTCATGTGTTGTCTAAACAAGGAAGCCTTAGCATCCTCCCTAGCTGTGAGCAGGATTTTGAGGTGACTTTTTGTTACTGTAATATAGTTTCTATGCACTGTAATGCAGTACATCTTTATTGTAGTACCTATGCATATCAAGAGCATTACCAATATTTTGGGCCAGAAAATTACTTGTTTGGTGGGCTTTCCTGTCCACTAAAGGACATTTAGTAGCATTTTGGACCTTATCAGTCACATATCAGTAGTAATTCCTCCCCACTCCTGACTTTGATAAAGAAATATGTTTTCAGATACTGTCATATGTCCTCTAGAGTGGAGAGGGACTATGACTATTATTTAGTTAGAAACCACTTTTTTTTTGTTTTTTTTACATAAAACAGTGACAGGGTGGGGGGGGGATTTAAGTCAGTAATAAAATCTTGCCTAGCATGAGGAAAGTCCAGCTTCAACCCTCTGCTGTGGAAAATAAAAACAAACATAAATAAAACATGGTTTTATTTAAACAATATTTTAAATAATATTAAAATTGAAAAGTGCACATGTTGTGTTGTGTGTGTATGTGTGTGTGTTTTCTATTAACATTCTACTACAAGGAACATACACAGGCCTTTTTCCTGAGAAGTAAGGCTTTTGTTTATGGGAACAATAGCTGCTATTTTGGAGCAGAGATTTCTAGGTTATTAAAGTTTCCAAACATAATATTTGATTTCTTTGAAACAGAATAATAGAAAAACAAAAAGCTTAAATGGCCACAGTCCTCACCTTAATGGACTCTAGTGTTTAAAATTAATTAATGTTGAGGTGGCTCATGGGTTAAGGCATTCGCTGTTAAGGCTGATGACTTCAGTTTGACCTCTGGGATCCACACAGTGGAAGGAGACCAGACTGTTGAAATTGTCCTCTGATCTCTGCATGTGTGCAATGGAATACTCAAGCAAAAGACCTCTTCTCCACAAAATAAATAAAAGATAAAATTAATAAAATAGGGTTGACAAGAAGGCTTAGCAGGTTAAAGCACTTGTCTTGTGTGCCATCTGCACAGCCCACATTATAAAATTTCCTTTGATCACACACACACACACACACAAACAAACACACACACACAGAATAAACTAGCAAAGTAAATTAATAAATGCACATGCTAAATACATTATTGATATGAAGGTGAGAATGGCCAACATGTCTTGCTCTGGTTGTAATCACCAGTTTCTCAAAAGGAAAACTTACACTTCCCTTGGAAGAGCTGGAATCACAGAGATGAACCTGATGTGGAAACAGGATGGTGACTTGAGGCTGAAGCCAGTTCCAAGCATATCAAAAGGGAAGCTCTTTGCTTTCCCTAAGAGATCTGCTTTTTCCCAGAGTACACTTGGCTGTATAACTTGGAAATTTAGCTGTTTTTAGTTTGAATATGATAGTTTGAACTCAAGAACAAGGCAGCTGAGACTAGTTCTTTGGCAGTGAGCTCTATCCCCATCTTTGTCAAGGCTGACCTGTTGTGTCTGTGCCAGGGACTCATTTCAGGTCTTTCCCCTGGGCACACAGGCAGCCACTCTCTGCTTGTATGGCATGTTGTTCTCGGGGAACAATTCAGCCTTTGTCACCATGCTGAGGTTCTCCAGGCAGGCTTCTGGGAATGGATACAGGTTTCTAGTGACCCCAGCACCCATCTGTACTGCTTGAAAGCTGCTGGTGGGCTCCATCTTTCCTTAATGAGCTGCCTACTTACAGGAGTCCTGAATTTGTTTGATGTTCCAAAGCACTTGAGGCTTCTGATCTAAAAGTGTAGATGTAATGAAGAAGTTTTAGCATTCTCTTAGCATTACTTTCATCCAGTGAAAGAGTCCTTTTATGTGCTCTAGGCACTGATACCCTAAAGTTCTGAAGCATACAACTAAACAGGGCCACTTGTATGAGGACAAAGCTATTTAGGAGCACAGAGTTCTTTTATCATTAACTGTGAACTTTTATGACATTCCACCGCCTGTTTGTTCATTCACTTGCTCATGCAGAAACAGACATTAATTAACCAACAATGGCATCCTGGACAGTTTTGGGGCATTGTGTGGGAATGTCTGAGGGGGCAGAGCTGAGTGGATGAGAGTCTGTGTATCAAAACGTGAAGCTGCTCTGCCTTTTCTGGGCCTGAGGCAACCTAGCCTCCTTCTAACTCAGAGTCTATGTCCAGAAACTCAGAATAACAACAGTATCTAGTTCAAGAGTAGATGTGACTGAGGGATGCTGGTCCATACTGCCAGAGTGCTGTACTCACTAGTCTGAAGTCTACATAAGACAAGAAAGCAACTCAAAGACTAGAGTTTCAAAAAGACTCTTCTTCAGATGATTGTATGTAGTAGAGAACACCAAATTTATTGGGAGATAAAAGGAGGCTAGACCTGATTCTATAAAGCTGTCTTTTGATCTCTCTCACACACAGACACACACACTTGCACACACACACACACACACACACACACACACACACACACAGAGAGAGAGAGAGAGAGAGAGAGAGAGAGAGAGAGAGAGAGAGAGAGAGAGAGAGAGAGAGAATAAACCAGGAAAGCGGTTTATGAGAGAGGAAGCATGATCTGCTGCAACAAGCAAGTCCAACTCTATAGGGAGGGGCTTTCTAGATAATAGAGCCAAACAACTGAGGGATAGTAGGTCCTCCCCTGGAGTTGTATCACCATCTATTTTAAGGATTAAAAAAAGGAAAAATGAATTTGTATGAAATATTACATGTATTATTTTATATCTTAGCCTGTATATTAGTTATCAAAGAATCTATAGAAAATCTGATGCTGCATTAGAAACAGCAAATATTGAAGTGATATGAACTACTGCTTTTGTGAGTCAGGAATTAAGCAGGACAGCTAGGTAGTTCTGACTATGGATTTCCCATGAGAGTAAAATCAAGGTTTGCCTGGCTATAGTCACTTTGAAGGACTGAATGAGGCTGCAGAGTTGTATCACACACCTAACTATACTTTGTCAGTTCAGTTTCTTGCCACATGATCCTCTCCATCTAGTGTTCTAGTGTTCTCCTTCAAGATGCTACCTAGTCAGTTTGGGGATAGGGAAAGTTGATTTTCTAGCCTTTAAGACCCAGGCCCAGAAGTCATATGTGGTCACTCCTGCCATATTTGATTATCAGAAGAAAATCCAGCTCTCACACAAGAGGCGGTCAATAAAATTCTTCTTATCTTTTCAGGGCACAGTATCATAGAATGTGTGGACATCTTTCAAACCACTCCAGCTAAGGAATGGGAAAAAAATCACTTGTCTGTATTCTAATGGCATAAATTAGCACATGATCTAATTAAATGAAGCCAGTTACATGTGGTTTGTTTGTGAGCATGGGGGGAGGGAGACGAAAATAAACTGCACAGAAACTGTATGTTTATTAATGTGTGTGTATGTCACTAGCTAGTAACAGGGAGAATGACGGGAAAGAGACATGTTGGAGGCAGTCAGATTTGAACCAGTGTAGGTGAGGGAGCAGCATTTTAAGTGAGAAAACAGATAAACAGGACAGGGAAGGGGAAACACAAGATGCCTGCAACATTAAAGTTTATTTTCTTTTTGATATGATATGATAAAAATATTCTGACAAAAGCAATTTAAGGGAGAAAGGGTTTCTTTTGGCTCACAGTTCAAAATATTACATTCATAGTCAAGAAGCAGAGAGTGATGAAGACATCCTCAGTTTACTAGGTTACTTTTGTTATTAATTTGTTTATTTATTTACTTTACCTCCTGATCACAGTCCCCCTTCTTCTGATTCCCCCCAACACAGACCCTCCCACATCCTTCTTCCCCTTCTCCTCTGAGAAGGGGGAGTCTCCCACGGATATCACCGCACTGTGGCATATTACGTCCCTGCACAAGCTGCATCCTCTCTTCTGGCATGCTCTGAGGCCAGACAAGGCAGCCCAGTTAGAGAATGGAATTCTCAGACAGGCAACAGCTTTAGGATAAGCCCTTACTCCAGTTGTTGGAGAACCTACAAGAAAACTAAGCCACACATATGCTATATATGTGTGGGTGGCCTAGGTCCAGCCTATGAATGCTTTTTGGTTGATGGTTCAGTCTCTTGGAGCCTCCAAGGGTCCAGGCCAGTTGACTGTCGGTCATTGTGTGGAGTTCCTATCCCCTCCTGGTCCCTCAATTCTTCCACAAGACTCCCGGAGTCTTGTCCAATGTTCAGCTAAGTCTGCATCTGTTTCAGTCAGCTGCTGGAGCCTAGGGGAACAGGGTCAGGTGTGGCAGAGAGGAAGAGAGGGCTGGAAGCATGGATGGAAATCAGTGGCTGGTAGGGGACAGGCATTTCTAGGATATGCTAGAGTCCTGGCATGGTAGAATCTCTCGGGAATCTATGTTAGTGACTCTGGCAGGTACTCCTAGTAGTGGAGAATATGAAACCTAAAGTGGCCACCTCCTGTAGCCAGGCAGAAACCCCAATGGAGAGATAAGGAAAACCACAAAACCCGTGGCTCAAATTTTGCCCTGCCTACAAGAATTACAGGGACAAAGATGGAGCAGACACTGAGGGAATGGCCAGCCATGACCTTATCCCATCCCATGGACAAGAACCAATCCCTGACACTATTAATAGATGATAGTCTGTTATACTTGCAGATAGGAGCCTAGCATAACTATCCTCTGAAAGGTTTCAGTAGGTCTTAATTCAGGGAATGGTGCCTTCTACAGTGAGAAGGTCTTCCCATCTCGACCCAATCAAGATAATTCTCTATAAGCATTCCCAGAGGCCTCTTTCTGGGGCAATTCTAGATGTGATCAAGTTGATAATTGAGATTGATAACTATGGTGCTAAAATACAGTGTTTAAAGGCATCCTGATCCTACTAGAAATTATATATAAAATTAGCTGTTTGGTTAGTTGTTTTGTAATTATTTCTTTGTTAAGATTGTTCTCTAAGATATATTTTAGAGGATGACATTGTCAACAATTTCAATTAGTAACCATTGTACTGTACTGACTGGCTCAATTTGACAGTTCTCAATATCTAGCGAAATTGAACATTGATGACATGATGATCAAAAATATATTGTTGAACTGAATATACAAATGGTACTGACATTTAGAAGAATGGCTAAAAGAAAAAGGAAATTACATTGTTTGTATTTCATTTGTGCTTTGAAATAAAATTAAGTTTTCTAAGTTCTGTTCAACTTGTAGATATGGAGGGACTTAATCATTTCCCCTCTCTGTGCATCAGCCTCCTGTTATAAGGCAGCAGCTGGCATTTACTGTGAATGAGCTCTAAGATAACATGAAGACCACCTAGGTGGAGTAAACAGCAAGCGCCACACAAGTAGAAGCTGCCTCTCTACTCAGAATGAGGCAGGAAATAATCAACTTGGCTTCATTTTTTCTTTTGATTTTATTTTATTTATTATAAAAAATAAATTCCACCTTTCCCCAGGTTATTATGTCTAAGGAGAACAAATAGCCAAGCAGCTTAAAACCACCTTGTGAATGTCAGTAGCACACGGAAAGTTCTAGGTCTGACTCTAGGCCAGTTTTACCCAACAACTAAAAAATAAGTTAGTAGCCAGTGAAGGGGGTGGCGCTCTGGTGTTAGTGTGCTTTTCTCACTGTGGACTGTGCGTGAGGCAGCACCACACCTCAGAGATGAGCAGGCATTGCAGGCCTGTGTTGATCTTTCCACAGCCCGAGGAAGCGTCTGGCGGTGATCTCCATCTCAAGCTTTAGTCAGCCGGGCTGCTCTATGGTGTCTGGAAAAAGCCCTGCTGGATGGATGAAGTTCTGTTCTTAGCGATGGTGTAACAGAGGTCAGTGCAATGCAAGCTGTCCAGGGTCCTGATGCACACGCCACCCCAACATCAGGGCAGGGGACTCAAGAAAGACAGGAGTCAGGGTTTCTCTATAGAGGATGGCCTCCCACTGACCTAAGAGGAGGCAGTGTTGACGTGTCAAAGGTACATGACCATCGTTTAATAAAGCCTTGCCTGTGTAATCTCCCAGTCCTAGATACAATTTAATCACGCTGTAAAAGCACCAGAATGTTCCAGAAGACTGCTTCAGCTGGAAGTAGGCTGCAGAGAGCTCCTGAGCTGGGCTTTAGTCCTGCTCTGAAGATTATTCATATTCAAAACACCTCTGGAGGCCATTAAAACTCTAGGTAGCCAATGACGTCATACTTTAGAGCTGCCTTTGGGGGGGGGGCAGCTCATTTCAATGACACACTGCTACGGGCTGGGCCACATTATAGAGATGACGTCAAGTCCACCGCCCACAGCCCTAGTCAGCTTAGGTGCACAGCACAACGTGACTGCTGGTGATGCTGGCTCTTATTTCTCAAACTACCTTGAAAATAAAACGACTGAAAGTCAACTATACAGTAGGGAAGACAGGTGAGAGTGCAGTTCCCACTGGTCCTAAAGCAAAAGCGTGACCACACCGTGGGTCGAAGGCAGTGCTGATGATGCTGGCTCTGAGGCTGGCTTCCCAAACTCCAAGCACTTTCCTGACCTTCAGACAGAGCAAACCACATTTAACCGATGAGACAGCAGCATCCCAGAGGCTAGCACAGGGGCCCAAGGTTCTAAGCGTGAATGTCCAGAGCGGGAACAAGCCTCAGGGGTCTCAGGTTTCTCTCCCCTATTGCTGCCTGGCCTTCTGTCAACCTCATCTCTGTTTTTGTTCCTCGCACTGAGGCTGGCCCGCTTGTCTGGCTTGGGGACTGATCATACATGAAGCTCCCGCATGATGCTAGTTTGGACTCCAGGGCCCCGACTTTCCGAAGCAGGTCCCCAACGATGTTTAGGGCTGATATCCGGGCTGCAGGTGTGAGTGGGGTCCCACTACTGGAGTTGTCCAGACCACATCTGAACATTCCTGGCGTGTTCAAACCAGAGCTAGGTCCTCGGTGAGCTACTGGAGTAGAGGGGACAGAGCTTTCGGCCTACACTGTCTGTCCTTTGCCCTGAGCCTGGCATGGGTGTCTGGAGCTTTTCTTGCTTCTGCTGCACAGCCAATTGTTGTTGCAGATCTCGGGCTTCGTCCTTCAGCCTCTGCACAGTTTCTAGAAGATTCTCCTTCTCATTCAGCTCACTATCCAGGAAGGCATTTCTTTCAATGGCCTGACTTAAACGCTGCTCAAAGTCTTCCAGGGACATGATTGTGGCTCGTTGGCTCTTTCCAGGTCATCATTGGCTTGTTCTAGTTCCCTGATATATTTCTGCAGTTGGTATTTAGTGGCTTTCGTCTGAGAGATCATCCTCCAAGGCCAAGATCTGCTGGTAACCCTCTGAATTTCAAACTTCTCCATTACAGACTCCAGCTCCATTCAAAGGCGGTTGTTCTCTGACAGTAGGTCCCGGTTCCTGGTTTCAATTTGCTGCAGCTGAGTCTCCAATTCAGCTTCATATTCCCGGCTTCCTTTCTGGAATTCCTGGAGTTCCTCCTGTGTATTCTCTGCCCTCTGCTTGTTGGTCCTTGCCGGGTCTCTCCAATAGTTTGTTTCTTCCTCCTCTGATCCAAAAGTTTTTCCAGAGTCTTCCATGTTAAAATGGGCATGGTAAAAGAGAACTTACTCTTCCTGTGGCATGATATCCTACACGGGTGGCGATGATCCCAGCGAGGCCGTCACCTTAGCTTCTTTTCTCAAAATTATTACCCAGAAAAACAGCAATATTCACTGAGGAATAATGGGTATAAAATCCCTGGGTACATAGACAATCATTTTATCAGGCAGAGTTCTGTAAGTTGAGAAAGCAGAAGGGCGTCAGGTCAGGGCTGGCAATGCCTCTGAAGCACAGCTGGTAGTTGACAGCACAGGGTTTAACCCTGTGCCTAACTGGCTATGTATACACCTTTCGACAGTTTATTTAGTATTTCTCTGTCTCCATTTTCTCATCAGAATGATTTCCTTTTTGTAAGGTGTTATGTAGCTTTGAGAAAACGGGTAAAATATTTGGGGTAGTTTGTCAATTTAAACCTCAGTGCCAGTGTTAAGAAAAGAGCCTCTGTACAGTAAGTGGAAAAGCCATTTGAGAGCTAATGAAGAATTAGAACTTCACTGGAACCAGCATGAGTGTAGAGGGTGGAGATATCACGGGCCTGAGCAGAGGTTTGGGAAAATGGTGCTTGAAAGCAGTAAACATGGCTCATGAGGCTCAACTCTTGGGTCAGGTGGTAATTTATGCAAACATATTCTGAGGTTCTAGTGCGAAAGGTAAAAGATAGAATGAATACCATGGACTGACTTAGTGATAAACATGTAGTCATTCAGCCACCAGGCTCAGAGAGACAGATCTACTCAACGGCACCCAGGGACTTCTCATCACTCTCAATCTGTAGTCAAGGCAACAGGAGGCTAAAAACAACATTGTGAAGCTGCACCGATGTGAAATATCTACCAAGCAAGGAGAGCCACTTATGTATTCTGTGTGCAGGTTTCCATGGTAGCACATATCTAAGTGCTAGGTAAGGCACAGGTGTAACAGTGTGTGTGTGTGTGTGTGTGTGTGTGTAATACATAGTTCCAACTCATGCCCTGGAAGAGAGGGTATGAGCATTATTCTGGGCTACGAGAACACAATTCCCAGGAGCTTTCTGAGCTCACACTCTGGTGACAAATGATTTGAGGTATACATATCTTAGAGGCTACTTGGGTAGTCAAAAGGAGAAACTACGAGCTTAAATGCGGTGCTCTGGGTGCAGTCAATAGAGAGACACTAGGTAGGAATGACAGGCAGGGGGAAAAATTGAACCTGGGGCCAGATGCTGTAAAATTCAGGCTCAATTGTAATTCATTGTGGGGATTTTGTCAACTTGTCTCACTGTCATATTAGTGTCTAAGGCTCATCACCGTAAACCCTTAGTGGAAGACTGGAGGAACACTGGCTCACTCCCAGGCTCATGCTCTGTGGGGGAAAAAAGAAGCAGGGAGGGGCGGCAGTGGGGGCCGGCATAGGAGAACACTGGCAGGCAGAGCCCACATAGGGGGATAGGAGAACACTGTGGCTAGGCCCACGCACCACACCTGGATGGGGACAGCGGGCGCCGTAACACCCGTGGAGTGAGAAGCTGCCGGGCTAGTGGAGAGGGGATCTCTGCTCAGACGGCAGGGTTATTCTGACATGGACCTCCCAGGTACCTGTTGAGAAAGCTTGGCTGAGATGAGGCTGGATCCTTTCCTGGTGTCTGGAAACGCTGAGGCCTGCTCCACGTTCTCTCACAGAGGGTTTTGATAAGAAGAGACAGTTCATAGTTTCAATGCTTTATTATAGAAGAATAGGAAGAGAAAGAGATAGAGACGTAAAGCGAGAAAGAAGATAGAGGGATGAGAGCTGGCCATGACCACATGGAAAGAGGGCAACAGGGAGACAAGGGCAAAGATAAGAGAAAAGGAGAGAGAGGGCAAGGGAGAGCTGGGAGGGGCAAGAAACCTCCTTTTATTGTGGGCTGGGTTACCTGGCAACAGGTAACCATGGGGCAGGGAAAGTCTGGCTGTAGCCAGGTGACTGTAGGGATGGAGTCCAGCCAGACTGCTAGGGGCCTGGGGTGTGGCCATATGTGACTGATGGCCACAGGATTATGGAGTTGAGGAGTCAGCAGTCTGGGAGCATGGCTCAGTTCCATCCCTTGTAGAATGTGTCTCTGGAGTAAACCTTGCTCAACGAGGCTACAGACTGCCCTACAAGGTCCCACAATGCTCAACTTACCTTTCTCATTCAACCTGTGCTGTCTACAGATGTCATTGACCTTCAATGGGCTGAGCCCTTCTAATCTGCTAGCAATAAAAACAAAACAACAACAACAAAACAAAAAGCAAAACAAGGTCTTACAGACATGCTCATAGGCCAAATCCCATCCAGGCAATTCATCAACTGAGAAGTCTTTCCAGATGTGTCAAGATGACAACAAAACCAAAGAGGACGCTTGGAAAAAAATGCATGCATAGCATCTTGCAATGCAGTAATCTTGGCAGTGTTCTGGAGTCAGGCTTTAAGGCTTGCAAAAGCCAATTCTTAAAATTTTTAATTTTTTTCTGAGTCTATCATAAATCTGACAGATTTCTATTATTAGAAATTAAATTATATAAATTTATAATTAAATTATGCTAAAAACGAGTGTTAATGATCCATCACTGCTTTTCAATGCATTGAATTATTTCTGCTCTTGAGGTAGAGATTGCGAGCGTTCCTTTTAGGCTCCACCACTGCACAGTTACCCAGCAACAGCCAGCTCCGCCTGGCTCACTATAAAAGGGCTGCTTGCCCCTCCTCTCTCTCTTACTCTCTTATTCTCCTACTTTCTTTTTTTAATTTTTAATATTTTTATTTTCTATATTCTTTGTTTACATTCCAGATGATTTCCCCTTTCCCAGATCCCCCCTCCCCATATGTCCCATAAACCTTCTTCTCTCCATCCATTCTCCAATCACCTCCCTCCTTTTTCTCTGTCCTTATATTCCCCTCCAGTGCTAAATCAATCCTTTCCAGGATCAGGACCTTCTCCATACTTCTTCATGGGAGTCATTTGTTATGCAATTTGTGCCTTGGGTATTCAGGGCTTCTGGGCTAATTAATATCCACTTATCAGAGATTGCATTCCATGTGTATTCTTTTGTGATTGGGTTACCTCACTTAGGATGATATTTTCCAGATCCCACCATTTGCCTAAAAATTTTGTGAATTCATTGTTTCTAATTGCTGAGTAGTATTCCATTGTGTAAATATACCACATTTTCTGTATCCATTCCTCCTTTGAGGGGCATCTGGGTTCTTTCCAGCTTCTGGCTATTATAAATAAGGCTGCTATGAACATAATGGAGCATGTGTCTTTATTGCCGGGGAATCCTTTGGGTATATGCTCAGGAGAGGTATAGCAGGGTCCTCCGGAAGTGTCATGTCCAGTTTTCTAAGGAACCGCCAGACTGATTTCCAAAGTGGTTGTACCATCTTACAGCCCCACCAGCAGTAGAGGACTGTTCCTCTTTCTCCACATCCTCACCAACACCTGCTGTCTCCTGAGTTTTTGACCTTAGCCATTCTGACTGGTGTGAGATGAAATCTCAGGGTTGTTTTGATTTGCATTTCCCTAATGACTAATGATGTTGAGCACTTCTTAAGGTGCCTCTTGGCCATCCCAATTTCTTCAGGTGAAAATTCTTTGTTTAGATCTGTTCCCCATTTTTTAATAGGGTTATTTGGTTCCCTGGGGTCTAACTTCTTGAGTTCTTTGTATATATTGGATATTAGCCTTCTATCAGATGTAGGGTTGGTGACTATCCTTTCCCAATTTGATGGTTGCCGTTTTGTCCTTTTAACAGTGTCCTTTGCCTTACAGAAACTTTGTAATTTTATGAGGTCCCATTTGTCAATTCTTGATCTTAGAGCATAAGCTATTGGTGATCTGTTCAGGAACTTTTCCCCTGTGCTCATGTCCTCAAGGGTCCTACCCAGTTTCTTTTCTATTAATTTCAGTGTGTCTCGTTTTACATGGAGGTCCTTGATCCACTTGGAGTAAAGTTTCATACATGGAGATAAGAATGGATCAATTCGATTCTTCTGCATGCTGACCTCCAATTGAAACAGCACCATTTGTTGAAAAGGCTATCTTTTTTCCACTGGATGTTTCAGCTCCTTTGTCGAAGATCAAGTGACCATAGGTGTGTGGATTCATTTCTGGATCTTCAATTCTATTCCATTGGTCCACTTGTCTGTCACTGTGCCAATACCATGCAGTTTTAAACACTATTGCTCTGTAGTATTGCTTGAAGTCAGGGATACTGATTCCCCCAGAATTTCTTTTGTTGTTGAGAATAGTTTTAGCTATCCTGGGTTTTTTGTTATTCCAGATGAATTTGAGAATTGCTTTTTCTAACTCTGTGAAGAACTGAGTTGGGATTTTGATGGGGATTGTGTTGAATCTGTAGATTGCTTTTGGCAAGATGCCCATTTTAACTATATTAATCCTGCCAATCCATGAGCATGGCAGATTTTTCCATTGTCTGAGGTCTTCTTCGATTTCCTTCTTCAGAGACCTAAAGCAATATACAGCAAACCAGTAGCCAACATCAAACTAAATGGAGAGAAACTTGAAGCAATCCCACTAAAATCAGGGATTAGACAAGGCTGTCCTCTCTCTCCATATCTTTTCAATATAGTACTTGAAGTTCTTCCTAGAGCAATTAGACAACATAAGGAGGTCAAGGGGATACAAATTGGAAAGGAAGAAGTCAAATTATCACTATTTGCAGATGACATGATAGTCTACTTAAGTGACCCAAAACCTCCACCAGAGAACTCCTACAGCTGATAAACAACTTCAGCAAAGTGGCAGGTTATAAAATCAACTCAAGCAAATCAGTTGCCTTCCTATACTCAAAGGATAAGCAGGCTGAGAAAGAAG